>NC_041390.1:443610811-443618561 GCF_002162155.2 Triticum dicoccoides | reverse complement strand
GGTGGAGGGGTGCCCGTGGAGGGGTGGTTGAACAGTAGCCGGTGGAGTAGCGCGCGGTGGAGGCTGGATGAGCAGGAGCCCGTGGAGGCTGGAGGAGGTCGACAATGGAGATGAACAGTATCCCGTGGAGTCCCATTTTGCGGTACGCCACACCCCTCCCGATGAACAGGACCCCCGTTTCGACCATAGGAGGTCTGTTTCGTCCGTTTTGCAGTACGCCGCACCCCTCTCGATCAACAGGACCCCTGTTTCGACCATAGGAGGTCCCTTTCGTCCGTTTTGCGGTACGCCACACCCCTCCCGATCAACAGGACCCCCGTTTCGACCGTAGGAGGTCCGTTTCCTTCGTTTTGCAGTACGCCAGACCCCTTCCAATCAACAGGACCCCGTTCCGAACGTAGGAGGTCCGTTTCCTCCGTTGTGCGGCCAGGCCTCGTTTACATCGCCTGTTCCGTCCAAGCCCTCCCGATGAACACGACCACACATTCCGTTCCGACCCAGCCGGTTGGCTCCCACGCGTTCCGTTGACTCCTGATGAACATGACGCATTCCATTGCCTCCCCATGAACACGACGCATTCCGTTGCCTCCCCATGAACACGACGACGATGTTGTTTCTACGTTTCGACCCAGCCATGTACACGAGCCCTGGCCATACGTATGCGCGAGTAGGCGTTCGAGACCCTGCCCGTATGTACACATACGTGGCCGTATTTTCTTTCTTGCACCCTGGCTGTTGTATGTACGTATACATGCTACGTGCGCGCCTCTACTACGACACGTGCGCGCCTCTACATCCACCAGTATATATGTACGTACACGTTCGCGACCAGAATGACAACGCTACGTACGCTTCGACCAGGTGGGTCCCGACTGTCAGGCACTTCCTTGCGTGCGAAGATGTAGCTGGTGGGTCCTAGCAGTCACGAGGGAAACGGTTTTTTCGCGAAATATGGTGGCCCGTCCGATGGGTCCGCGCTGTCAGGTGGAGGAATAATTATTTTGCACGTAATAAGGAGGCACTTCCTTGCTGCGGCCATGGACCTAGTTGTCAGCCTCTCCACGTATAGTCCACGTCCGATGGAAGCCGTTCCTTGACCATGTTGACCACGTCACGCCGAGAGCACCAGGGCAGTGGACGACGACAAGGCCTAGGAAGGGGACGACGCGGAGCCGGGGAAGACGCGGCTTTGGATGCCCATGCGTAGAGGAGTACGAGGGTTCACTGGTTCGCTGCGGTGTGAGGCTGCCGTCGCCGGAGAATAACAGGGGGTGTGGGTGAGTAGTTGGATGGCCTGGCCAGCGGTGGGAGTAGCAGGGGGCGGTGAGGCCTCCGCCGCATCGCAACCGGCCACGGGAGGCAGGAGCACGAGGCACGACCGGCGCTGGTTTGGGCGGCTATAGCAAGAAGACCAAAGGTTGAAGAAGCACTACGTCCATTGGATGGACATCGTACGGTCACTGGGGCTAGAATTGTGCATATTGACTAAGTTTACAAAGCCCTCCGTCCCCGTCAACTTAGTAGGCCCACAAGTTAGCCTGCCACTATACTGGGTCCCAGCTAACAGGGGGAGTATTCATTTTTTTGTGCGTAATAAGAAGGCACTTCCTTGCGTGCGAAGATATAGCTGGTGCGTCCGAGCTGTCAGCGGCGGTTATGTTTTTTTCACGAAATACAAAGGCCCTTTCGGTGGGTCCCTGATGTCAGGTGGAGGAATCATTATTTTGCGCGTAATAAGGATGCATTTCCTTGCGTGAGGCCGTGGACCCAGCTATCGACCTCTCCACGTACAGTCCACTTCAGATGCATGTCGGTCGTTGACCATGTTGACCAGGCCGCATCGAGAGCACCAGGGCGGTGGACGACGGCGAGGCCTAGGAAGGGAATGACACGGAGGCAGGGAAGACTTGGCAGTTGTTTCCCACGCGAATGGGAGTACGACTGTACGAGGGTTTACTGGTTCGCCTGCCGTCGCCGAAGAATAACAGCAGGTGTGGGTGAGTAGAGGGATGGCTAGGCCAGCGATGGGAGTACGGTGGGGCGGTGAGGCCTGCGCGGCAGCAGAGCCCGCCGCGGGGAGGAGGGAGCAGGCAGTCACGCCGGCGCTTGTTTGAGTGGCTGGAGCAGGAAGAGCAGAGAAGAAGCACGACGGCCATTGGATGGCCATCCAGCAATCACTGCTTGTGCGTCAACCTTTTTTAGGAAAGCCTCAAATCTGTGGAAAACAGCATACAACCCATCTGCCATTATTTCTAATAATTTATAGCCCATTTGCTAACTCTTAAGGTTTTTTTGGAGCCCATATTCTTTTTGTTAGCATTACAGCCCATATTGTGGCCACGGTTAAAAAATTATACGAAAATTTGCATATTTCGGTGCGGTCCGAACTATTTTTAATCCCGAAATTTCGACTCACATTCATACTGATTTTAAAAATAAATGTATATCAATATAAAATCCAACAAATTCTCCATGCATAACAATTAATGTAATTTAAAATCTCAAAATGAAAAAAAAGATATTTGAAACTAATTGCCGGTTTGATGTGTTTTAAAAATGTACAGCCCATTTCTCATTACTGATAGGCCATTTTCTCTGCCAGCCGAATGAAGCTCTCCTCGTCTTGAAAGATTTGCAGCCCAACAGGCCTGACAAAGCGACTTACTTGGCAAATCACAAAAAAACTGGGCTGTGGCCGTGGACCTGCTGTCAGTCCATTTGTTTTTTTAGTCCATTTGGTGGGCTGGGTGAAACAATGATGTAGCATCTATGCAGCCCGTTTAAATCCCATTTGCATTTTTCTCGAAATCCGCGGACTTGCTGGGCTGGGTGAAAATATCATGTTGGGCTAGACGGAGAAATGTTATAAAAACATAAACACATGATTGCACGTCAGTAAAATCTTTGCAAGCTTATGTACGCAATCACTAGGAGTTAACTTGCCAAGTTATATATAAACAATTATTATTATTATTTTGTAAGAACTTTCAACTTACGAAATATAATATCATTTTAATTTGATGAGTTAATAGTGCGTGGGGTATTATTATTTTTTAGGCTAGACGTGGGACAGTTGAGTTGATTCTAGGGGAAAGTACTGGGAGAAAACTCAGTTTACATCGAAAAAGAAAGTGGGAGAAAATTCAGAGACCTGCTGGGTCCACCTGAGGAGGGGAATATGTTGGGAGGAAGGAGATTCAAAGCACGGCAACCGAGTGAACTAGTTTTTTTACAGACAAGCGAACTAGTTTACATACATAAGCAAATAGCCACTAAAAAAGCAATCAGGTTAATGGGTTCTTAAAAGAAATATTTCGGACAAAATAGATAATTACGACACATAGGCTAATGCATGAAACACTCAGATGATAAAGGTGCTTATAAACAGATAAAGTACAACATCTAGACCTTCCTGGCATGCTTGATCATGACGCTGCGGCTGTCCGTGTACTCGTCGGTTACGGGAAGCAGACACGCCCTCATGTCCAAGATCTGCCTGTACATGTCGTAGCATGCGTATGCGTCCTTGGACGCATAGGTTATGTAGGCTAGATTCAGAGGCACCTCCCACATGTTCAAGTCGTCTTCTTTCATGTTGGCGTATCAGGGGTCGATGATGGTCTCAGCGAGGTCAACCACGGAGTCCTTCTCCTACCCGTTGCTGATGATCTTGTATTGCTTCTGGATGTCGACAAGCTTCTTGCACCAGATGGCCGAATCTTCGCGTTCTTCCTTCTCTCCACCGTATCGAAGGTGCAGTCGGCGCTGCCGATGAAATGGGCGAATGCTCCAGAACCTAGTGCAGCCATAGGACTGAGGCGAGGCGGAGCTTCACCAAGTCCGTATCGTTGGTGTACATCACATTCAACTTGGTGCAGCCATAGGACTGAACGGCGAACTCAAAGGGGAACTCCTTGATGAAGTCGATATCCAGCATGCGGCAACAGTAAGCTGAGTGTGTACAGGCGACAACAGTTACTACCCCTCCCTCGTCCGCTGCACGCCTGGCAGAAGATGCACCCTCGGCCACACGTCGGTTCATGAGCGGGTTTGTATTGGTATTGTAATAACAGGAGTTAGTGGTCACTTTACTTAAATTTAATTAGCTTTAATAGAAATTTATACTTAAAACAAGCAATGCATTCGCTCGTCCTATTAGTGCCACAGGATCAACATGCACAACAATTAGAATTATTATTCTCAGGACGCACACGATCAGCACATTTGTCGCACTTTCACAAAGATCAGAACTCATATCAATGACATAATCAGCTAGCGAGCAATAATAAGATATCTCAAACGGCAACACATTGTCAAAACAACCATGATATTATATGACAATAGTGGTATCTCGCTAGCCCTTTCTGAGACCGCAAAACATAAATGCAGAGCACCTCCAAAGTTCAAGCAGTGACTAAACATTGTAATTCATGGTAGAAAAGATCCAGTCATGATGCAACCAACATTAGCTACACACAATTCATAAGTCATGACAGCTGTGCGTTCTAGCGCTTGTTTTAGAAAGTGATGACACAACATAAAAATAAATAGATAGTCCCTTCGCAGAGGGAAGCAGTGATTTGCAGAGGTGCCAGAGCTCAAGTTTTTAAAACAGAGGTAAATCAAATTTTGAGATATGCACCCTTCTCATTTACTTCACGACTATCAGTTATCAATATCTTTCATGCTAAGCACGCTAGTGGCGGTTCCCAAGTGATAAAAGTAAAGGTTTTGACTCAATTGGGAGTTTTTGTTTGAGTATTTGAGAGATTAAATCTTTTTCTGTTTGCCATTTGGGACTGGGCATCCCTATTACCGCCCTTTTCTCGTGCGATGGCGAGTGAATAAACACTCCACCTGAGAATAACCCGCTTAGCATGGAAGATACCGACCACTTCCTATCATTCCATGAACAATCCAGGCACACAAAAAGGATAATTTTTTTAGAAGTTTTAGAGGTGGCACATGCAAATTTATTTACTTAGGACGGTAGGGTAATACCGCATATAGGTAGGTATGGTGGACTCATCTGGAATAACTTTGGGTTCAAGGTTTTTGATGTACAAGAAAAATTCCCAGTTAGTATAGGCTAAGGGTAGCAATTAGATTAAGAAGCGGCCAGCTAGAGAGCAACAACGATCATGAACAAGCATTATGCATAAGTAACATTGGACACTAGCATGAGCAGGATATGAAGACCATGCACATAAATATCATAGAGGCTATGTTGGTTTTGATTCAACTACATGCATGAACATGTGCCAAGTCAAGCCACTCAAACATTCAGAGGAGGATACCATATAGTCATACTACATCATAGTCATTTTAACGCAATGTTGATATCCAAGATAAATCATTATCCACTCCCAGCTGCTTATGCATCGCATGAGGAAC
Organism: Triticum dicoccoides; assembly: GCF_002162155.2. Classification (NCBI taxonomy): domain Eukaryota; kingdom Viridiplantae; phylum Streptophyta; class Magnoliopsida; order Poales; family Poaceae; genus Triticum; species Triticum dicoccoides. The sequence continues at coordinate 443,613,167 of NC_041390.1, read as the reverse complement.
TATAATCTCTAATTGTCATTGCAAACATGTTTGATCATAATGGGATGACACATGGATACTAGGTTAAACATATTTACCCAAACAGAACAAGTCGAGTTCATACCAGTTTCTCTCTGCCACGACTAGTTCATCGAATATCTTCATTATTGCCTTTCACTTGCACGACCGAATGATGTGAAAGTAATAATAGTGCAAGAGTGCCATGGACTAAGCTGGAATCTACAAAACATTTTATTCAATAGGAGAAGACAAGGTAAAATGGGCTCTTTATTAGATCAACAGTTATTCATATGAGAGCCACTCAACATTTTCACCGTGGTCTTCTCGTCGGTACAACTCAAATAAAGGAAAAGAAATTCAGGGAAACACACTGATATATTTTTGGAGTTTTTGGTTTTCTTGAACAAGCAAATAAAAGGGAAAAGCAAAAACGAGAAAACTATTTACACAGGAAAGCTCCCAATAAGAAAAAGAAGAACAAGGAAATCTTTTTGGTTTTTCTTTTTAATACTACAACTAAGCATGCATACAATGTAAACTAACTACAACTAATTTTTTTTGGTTTTTCTAAAGTTTTTCAAACACACAAGAAGAAAGCAAGAAAATAAATCTAAACATGGATGATACAATGAAAAAGTGTGAACACCGACAACTGGAATAAGTGTACATGAATGTGTGTCGGTGAGAAACACGTACTCCCACAAGCTTAGGGTTTTGGCCTAACTTGGTAGTTGATCAGTAGCCTGGATGGTAGTAGGGGTACTGAGGAGCGGGCATCCACTCATCCCACTGCTGAGGCTCCTCCTTATCCTCTGTAGTAGCCTGATCGTTCCGGTAGGCGATGATGTCTGCAAGCATAATCCTATATCCGCCCCTGGTAACACAATCAAACAAAGCAGGAGTAGGCAATGGAATAATATCATGAGTGATGACACTGAAAACCAGGTTATATGGAACAAGGATGTTAGGAGACTCTTTATCAGTGAAATGGTGGTGATCCATGGCTGCGCGGTATATGTAAACTTTGGTCAGATGGTAGTCATGATGGCATATCTCAACATTAAAGTGAGCCGCCAAACGAGTAGCAAAAATCCCACCATGTATTTTACCCTTGGATTTATTAATGTGGAGGCGACGAGCCAAAATAGCTCCCAAGCTATAAGTGTTGTCGCCCTCCAGTGCATGATGTAAAACAGCAAAGTCTGGTGCGCTGAGCGCACCCACTTTTTCCTTAGCAAGCAAACACTTAGCAATAAATAAAGTAAAATAATGCACTGTAGGAAAGTGTATGCTAGTGGCAGTGACGGCCGACACCCCTCTCTCATCTCGCACCGTCAAAATACGATAGAAGGCCTCAAACTCCGCTGACCTAGGCTCGGCTAAGCTCTCATCAAAAAGGATCATGCATATGTTACAAAATTCAGTAAGTGGTATCTGATGGTTTTCAGGATATAAATCAAAATTCAATTCAGGAGGATTATTCCTAGGAAAGAAAGTAAAACTTTGAACAAACATGTTTATGAGGATTTGATGCTGTTCACATTCATTTGCGATGAAGTCCATGAGGCTGGCATTAGCAGCATATTGTGTGAACTCTTGAAGGATTCCAGCCTCTTCCATGAACTAGGTATGCGGCCATTCGCACGGCCGTACCTCCGCCAACCTCCGAGGGTGGAGATCACTGTCAGATGACTCCCCAATAACACCCTTGGAGTTCTTCTTGGAAGCAAACTTCCTAAAGATATTCATCTTATTCCTATGAATTAAAATTCTGAAATTTTTAGTCCACAAAGTTTTCTCAACAAAACTTCACAAAATTGATACCAAATACTCATAGGGATACATAGAGGCCATAGCAAGCATTCAAACAACTTAGAACACTCAGAATTCAACATGCAAGCTCATCTACATCAGCACCAAGAGTAGGTAATTATTCAAAATATAAACCACTAAAACAAAAACTAATTGGACAAACGATGGAGTCACATACCAAGCAACAATACCCCGAAACTGTTTCGGAAATGGAGCTTCGAGCAAAGAGATCGAAATCCGCGGGTTTGAGAGCAAGAATACGGGAGAGAGGGCAATGGAGATTTTTTTCTGGAGGTAAGTGATGGTGTGGTATGAAGAGATAAGTGAGGGGGCCACGTGGGAACCACAACCCACCTGGGCGCGCCTGGGGGTCCTGGCGCGCCCAGGTGGGTTGTGCCCACCTGGTGCACCTCCCTCTGATATTATTTGCATCAGAAATTCAGAAATATTCAGAAAAAAATCGTATTAAATTTTCAGGGCATTCTGACTACTTTTATTTTTGGGTCATTTTTTTATTGCACGGGAAATTCAGAAAATAGACAAA
>NC_041390.1:443608221-443610801 GCF_002162155.2 Triticum dicoccoides | reverse complement strand
GAGTCACATACCAAGCAACAATACCCCGAAACTGTTTCGGAAATGGAGCTTCGAGCAAAGAGATCGAAATCCGCGGGTTTGAGAGCAAGAATACGGGAGAGAGGGCAATGGAGATTTTTTTCTGGAGGTAAGTGATGGTGTGGTATGAAGAGATAAGTGAGGGGGCCACGTGGGAACCACAACCCACCTGGTGCACCTCCCTCTGATATTATTTGCATCAGAAATTCAGAAATATTCAGAAAAAAATCGTATTAAATTTTCAGGGCATTCTGACTACTTTTATTTTTGGGTCATTTTTTTATTGCACGGGAAATTCAGAAAATAGACAAAACATGGCCTTTTATTTTATTTAACTAATAAAAACAAAAAACAAAAAGTAGGGACAGAAGGTAGTGCTTACTAAATTCATCAACTTCATACCGCTAAAAATGATCCATTAATAAGGTTGATCAAGTCTTATTAACAACCACTTTCGATTAGCATGAAACCGAAGAACTTCCGTAAATCACTAAGTTACCTCAATGGGGATATGAATGTCCCCAACAATAAGTATTTCATATTAGTTTTTGACAATAGGTAGAGGTATTTGAAAACTTCCAATAGTGATTGTCAGAGATTTTTCAATAACATTAATACCATTCACTTGGAATTGTTTCTTCTGAAAGTGCACCGTATGCTCATTGCCATTGATATGAAAAGTGATCTTGCTTTTATTGCAATCAATAACAACCCTTGCAGTATTCAAGAAGGGTCTACCAAGGATAATTGACATGTTGTCTTCCTCGGGCATCTCAAGTATAACAAAGTCAGTCAAAATAGTAACATTAGCAACAACAACGGGCACATCCTCACAGATACCGATAGGTATGGCAGTTGGTTTGTCAGCCATTTGCAAAGATATTCCAGTAGGTGTGACTTTATTCAAATCAAGTCTTTTATATAAAGATAAAGGGATAACACTAACATTGGCTCCTAAATCACACAAAGCAGTTTTCACATAATTACTTTTGATGGAGCAATGTATAGTTGGTATTCCCAGATCTCCAAGTTTTTTAGGTACTCCATCTTTAAAAGTATAATTAGCAAGCATAGTGGAGATTTCAGCTTCCAGTATTTTTCTTTTATTAGTGATGATGCCTTTCATATACTTTGCATAAGGAGGCATTTTCAAGATATCAGTCAAGCGAGTACGCAAAAAGACTGGCCTCAACATTTTAGCAAAGCATTCAAATTCTTCATCGTCATTCTTTTTAGTTGACTTAGGTGGAAAAGGCATAGGTTTTTGAACCCACTGTTCTCTTTCTTTACCGTGTTTTCTAGCCACAAAGTCTCTTTTATCATACCTTTTATTCTTAGGTTGTGGGTTATCAAGATTAGCAGGTGGTTCTATCTCAACATCATTGTCTGGTTCTTTATTATTTGGTTGAGTATTTTCATGAACATCAACATTATCTTTTTCATTATCACTAGGTGAATGTTCATTACCAGACTGAGTTTCAGTATCAGAGATAGAAGTCTCATTATCGTTATCAGGAGGTTTCCCTATTTCAGTTTCACTAGGAGCATGTGAAGTCCTATCACTTTTCCTTTTCTTTTTCTTTTTAGAAGAACTAGGTGTAGTGGTGTTGTTCCTTTGTGAATCTTGTTCAATTCTTTTTGGGTGTCCCTCGGGATAAAGTGGTTCTTGAGTCATTTACCTCCTCTAGTTGCCACTCTAACAGAAAATTCATGTATATTATTATTCATTTCATGAAGCAACTCTCTTTGAGATTTAGCAACTTGTTCTAACTGAGTTTGAACCATAGAAGCATGTTTTCCAACACCTCTAACATCATTTCATATTCTAAATAATAATAAGTCACTCAAGTGAGCAATCATATTAGAATTGTATTTTAATTATTTCATAAAATTTGCATTGAAGAGATCTTGTTTTCTAATGTAGTTCTCAAACTCATAAAGGCATTGTCTAGGATGCATAGTGTGAGGATTCTCATTATCATTGAACTTCATTAGAGAATTTACCTCTACCACCTTAGGAGGTGGTGGTGTATTGAGCCCATGTATTTCTTCAATACACTACAAAAAAAGACACATCCGTGACATTTTGGGCCGAACGAATTTTTTTTATGTCATACATATGACACTTCTATGACGATAATTGTGACAAAACCTGGTATCATCATAGATCTGGTGGGATCCTACTTCTATGACAAAAAATCATGACAGAAAATGGGCTTTTCATCCTGGGCGGGCCGAAGACGCAGCTGCATGACAGTCTTTGGGCCGTCCATGACGGAAAAAACCATGGTAGAAGCGAGGGGAGGTCGGGGGCCGAGCGATGCGCATTTCTCTCGTACACATACACGCGTGTGTAAGAGGCGTTGGCTCTAACTGAACCCGAGCGAGGCGTTGGGCTCTAACTGAACCCGAGCGATTGCACTGCAGGCTACGCGTTACTAAACTCGAGCGCTCAATCAATGGCTATTAACTGAACCCGATCGAGTGATTCCCTCTCTACTGCTGCTAACTGAAGCCGATCGATGGGATGAACAATGAGTGTTGCGGGGGGGGGGGTTGGAT
>NC_041390.1:443594219-443607730 GCF_002162155.2 Triticum dicoccoides | reverse complement strand
TGAGCGGTGGCATTGCCTCTGGATGAACAGGACCATGTGGTGTGGTGGAGGGCCGGATGAATAGTAGATGGTGGAGGGGTACCCGTGGAGGGGTGGATGAACAGGACCCCGTGGTGTGGAGGCCTGGATGAACAGTAGATGGTGGAGGGGTGGTTGAATAGGACCCCGTGGTGTGGAGGGCTGGATGAATAGTAGACGGTGGACGGGTGCCCGTTGAGGGGTGGTTGAACAGGACCCCGTGGTGTGGAGGGCTGGATGAACAATAGACAGTGGAGGGGTGGTTGAACAGTAGCGGGTGGAGTAGCGCGCGGTGGAGGATGGATGAACAGGAGCCCGTGGAGGCTGGATGAATAGGAGCCCGTGGAGGCTGGAGGAGGTCGACGGTGGAGATGAACAGTATCCCGTGGAGTCCCGTTTTGCGGTACGCCACACCCCTCCCGATGAACAGGACCCCCGTTTCGACCGTAGCGCTCCAACACAAGTCCGTTTCCTCCGTTTTGCGGTACGCCACACCCCTCCCGATCAACAGGACCCCCGTTTCGACCGTAGGAGGTCCGTTTCCTCCGTTTTGCGGTATCCCAGACCCCTCCCAATGAACAGGATCCCATTTCAAACATGGCCGGTTGAACACAAGGCCGTTTCCTCCGTTCGGCGGTACGCCAGGCCTCGTTTCCATCACCTGTTCCATCCAAGCCCTCCCGATGAAAACGACGCATTCCGTTGCCTCCCCATGAACACGAGCATTCCATTGCCTCCCCATGAACACGATGCATTCCATTGCCTCCCCATGAACATGACGACAACGTTGTTTCTCCTTTCGAGCCAGCCATGTACACGAGCCCTGGCCGTACGTATGCGCGAGTAGGCGTTCGAGACCCCGCCCGTATGTACACATACGTGGCCATATTTTCTTTCTTGCACCCTGGCCGCTGTACGTACGTGTGAATGCTACGTGCACGCCTCTACCACGACACGTGCGCGCCTCTACATTGACCAGTATGTACGTACACGTTCGCGACCAGAATGAAAACACTATGTACGCTTCGACCAGGTGGGTCCTGACTGTCAGGCACTTCCTTGCCTGCGAAGATGTAGCTGGTGGGTCCCAGCAGTCAGGGGGCGAACCGTTTTTTTTTTCGGACGCACTTCCTTGCATGCGAAGATGTAGCTGGTGGGTCCCAGCAGTCAGGAGGAAACGTTTTTTCGCGAAATACGGTGGCCCGTCTGGTGGTTCCCGCTGTCAGGTGGATGAATAATTATTTTGCACGTAATAAGGAGGCACTTCCTTGCTGTGGCCGTGGACCCAGCTGTCAGCCTCTCACGTACAGTCCACGTCCGATGGAAGCCGTTCCTTGACCATGTTGACCACGCTGCGCCGAGAGCACCAGGGCGGTGGACGATGGCGAGGCCTAGGAAGGGGACGACGCGGAGCCGGCGAAGACGCGACAGTGGATGCCCACGCGTAGAGGAGTACGAGGGTTCACTGGTTCGCTGCGGTGTGAGGTTGCCGTCGCCGCAGAATAACAGGGGGTGTGGGTGAGTAGAGGGATGGCCTGGCCAGCGGTGGGAGTAGTAGGGGCGGTGAGGCCTCCGCCGCATCGCAGCCGGCCATGGGAGGCAGGAGCACGATGCGCGACCGGTGCTGGTTTGGGCGGCTGGAGTAAGAAGACCAGAGGTTGAAGAAGCACTACGGCCGTTGGACGGACATCGTACGGTCACTTGAGCTAGAATCGTGCATATTGACTAAGTTGACAAAGCCCTCCGTCCCCGTCAACTTAGTAGGCCCACAAGTCAGCTTGCCACTATACTGGGTCCCAGCTAACAGGGGGAGTATTCATTTTTTTGTGCGTAATAAGGAGGCACTTCCTTGCGTGCGAAGATATAGCTGGTGGGTCCAAGCTGTCAGCGGCGGTAACATTTTTTTCGCGAAATACATAGGCCCTTTCGATGGGTCCCTGATGTCAGGTGGAGGAATCATTATTTTGCGCGTAATAAGGAGGCATTTCCTTGCGTGCGGCCGTGTACCCAGCTGTCGGCCTCTCCACATAAAGTCCACTTCAGATGCATGTCGTTCGTTGACCACGTTGACCAGGCCACGCCGAGAGCACCAGGGTGGTAGACGACGGCGAGGCCTAGGAAGGGAACGACACGGAGGCAAGGAAGACTCTGCAGTTGTTTCCCACGCGGAGGGGAGTACGACTGTACGAGGGTTTACTGGTTCGTTCGCCGTCGCCGGAGAATAATAGCAGGTGTGGGTGAGTAGAGGGATGGCTAGGCCAGCGATGGGAGTACGATGGGGCGGTGAGGCCTGCGTGGCAGCAGAGCCGGCTGCAGGGAGGAGGGAGCAGGCAGTCCCACCGGCACCTGTTTGAGCGGCTGGAGCAGGAAGAGCAGAGATTGAGGAAGCACGACGGCCGTTGGATGGCCTTCCAACAGTCACTGCTTGTGCATCCACCTTTTTTAGGAAAGCCTCAAATCTGTGGAAAACAGCATACAACCCATTTGCTAATTTTTAAGGTTTTTTTGTTAGCATTACAGCCCATATTGTGGCCACGGTTAAAAAATTATACGAAATTTTGCATATTTCGGTGCGGTCCTAATTGTTTTTAATCCGAAATTTCGACTCACATTCAAACTGATTTGACAAATAAATATATATCAATATAAAATCCAACAAATTCTCCACGCATAAAAATTAATGTAATTTAAAATCTCTAAATGAAAAAAAAGATATTTGAAACTAATTGCCGGTTTGATGTGTTTTAAAAATGTACAACCCATTTCTCATTGCTGATGGGCCATTTTCTCGGCCAGCCGAATGAAAGCTCTCCTTGTCTTGAAAGATTTGCAGCCCAACAGGCCGGACAAAGAGACCTACTTGGCAAATCACAAAAAAAACTGGGCTATGGCCGTGGACCCAGCTGTCAGTCCATTTGTTTTTTAGTCCATTTGGTAGGCTGGGTGAAACAATCATGTAGCATCTATGCAGCCCATTTAAATCCCATTTGCATTTTTCTCGAAAGCCGCGGACTTGCTGGGCTGGGTGAAAATATCATGTTGGGCTAGACGGAGAAATGTTATAAAAACATAAACACATGATTGCACGTCAGTAAAATCTTTGCAAGCTTATGTACGCAATCACTAGGAGTTAACTTGCCAAGTTATATATAAACAATTATTATTATTATTTTGTAAGAACTTTCAACTTACGAAATAAAATAACATTTTAATTTTATGAGTTAATAGTACGTGCGGTATTATTATTTTTTAGGCTAGACGTGGGACAGTTGAGTTGGTTCTAGGGGAAAGTACTGGGAGAAAACTCAGTTTACATCGAAAAAGAAAGTGGGAGAAAATTCAGAGACCTGCTGGGTCCACCTGAGGAGGGGAATATGTTGAGAGGAAGGAGATTCAAAGCACGACAGCCGAGTGAACTAGTTTTTTTAGGACAAGTGAACTAGTTTACATACATAAGCAAATTGCCAATAAAAAGCAATCAGGTTAATGGGTTCTTAAAAGAAATATTTCGGACAAAACAGATAATTACGACACATAGGCTAATGCATGAAAGAATCACATGATAAAGGTGCTTATAAACAAATAAAGTACAACATCTAGACCTTCCTGGCACGCTTGATCATGACGCTGCGGCTGTCTGTGTACTCGTGGGTTACGGGAAGCAGACACGCCCTCATGTCCAAGATCTGCATGTACATGTCGTAGCATGCGTATGCGCCATTGGACGCGTAGGTTATGTAGGCTAGATTCGGAGGTACCTCCCACGTGTTCAGGTCATCTTCTTTCATGTTGGCGTATCAAGGGTCGATGATGGTCTCAGCGAGGACAACCACGGAGTCCTTCTCCTGCACGTTGCTGATGATCTTGTATTGCTTCTGGATGTCGGCAAGCTTGTTGCACCAGATGGCCGAATCGTCGCATTCTTCCTTCTCTCCACCGTAGCGAAGGTGCAGTCGGCGCTGCCGATGAAACGGGCGAATGCTCCAGAACCTGGTGCATCCATAGGACTGAGGCAAGGCAGAGCTTCACTGAGTCTGTATCGTTGGTGTACATCACATTCAACTTGGTGCAGCCATAGGATTGAACGGCGAACTCAAAGGGGAACTCCTTGCTGAAGTCCATATCCAGCAGGCTCACCCCTCGGATCGCCATTGGAGTCTCTTCGAGTGAACGAGTGTGTAGGTGGTGGCAGCAGTTTGTTTTTCAGCTCTTGGGGAACTGGATTCAACAGTAAGCTGAGTGTGTACAGGCAATAACAGTTACTACCCCTCCCTCGTCCGCTGCACGCCCGGCAGAAGATGCACCCTCGGCCACATGTCGGTTCACGAGCGGGTCTGTATTGGCACTGTAATAACAGGAGTTAGTGGTCACTTTACTTAAATTTAATTAGCTTTAATAGAAATTTGTACTTAAAACAAGCAATGCATTCACTCGTTCTATCAGTTCCACGGGATCAACATGCACAACAATTAGAAATATTATTCTCAGGACGCACATGATCATCACATTTGTCGCACTTCCACAAAAGATAATATTACCGAGTTTGAACTGTTTGTTATGGTTGTTGTCCTCTGCATCATCATGCTGTGTTTCCCAGCTTGCAAGATTCAGAACCAACAAATAAGATCCAAATAATAATTACAACAAAGATGCCTACACATCTCATTGATTCCTAGCTTGCAAGATTCAGAACCAACAATTAAGATCCAAATAATAAGTACAACAAAGATGCCTACACATCTCATTGATTCCCAGCTTGCAAGATTCAGAACCAACCCATTAGAGCCTTTTGATAAAGTGAATATCGGGATTAAATCCATCTTGGGTAGCCATGTCATACAATCGAAGAACTTGGCGAATGCTCTTGACCGTCACAACATCTGTAGTTGAGTATTCCTGTTTGCATAGCATGTTTGCACAGCACAAACAAGGAGACCGGAGAGCATGATTTCGCTTTAATAGCGGCCTCCTTGAACTCAACCTCCATTTCTACTTGGATGAGGTCTGCCTGGAGTTCCATGATTCAATTCATGCGCCTTTTTCTATAGTTCACCTGAAATGAAGCAAAGATTGCATCATTCAGCTAGCAAGAAGTACTTGCTCTTGTGAGCTGGCAGGTTCTTCTTTAGTAGTTGCACTAAAATTGAGGAACATTAAGGTTGATTGTCCGGCTCATGTAAGGTGCAACTATAATTTTCTTATCCTTTTGTGCAGTTCCACTAAAATAAAGTGCCATTATGGTGACAGTGACGGCTCCATCTTGCAAAGGCAAATAAAATGTTGCACGAGATTACCAACAAAACTTGACGGAGATTTTGGAAACTCCAATCACCATTTTGTGCAGTTCCACAAAAATTGAGAGATGTTGCCCACACGACATTTTAGTTGAACTGCACAAGACACTCATTCCAAAAAAGTGTTTTCTGCAGTTCACGAAAAGGTCACAATAGCAACAAGATGAAATGGATATCCCTATCTGCACAAAGAGATAGAAAGTAAACAGTTGTTGGTCAATAAGAATATACGAAACATATACAAAATGAAAAGAAGCATCTTAATTATGTTCATGGCAATCACCCAAGGACAACAGAAATTTTAAAACGTCAGCGATGCTTCATCTTACTAGAAGCATTACGATCAACAATGAGATTCCTCAAATATGGGATTACTTTAATGGTGGCATTGCTTGTTTAGCAGACACAGTAAATCAACAACAGCTAAAGAGTTGGTTTAAAGGTATGGGACCGTGGGGACACCTGGACACTCAGCAGCGTAAAGGAGCAACTTACTTATCATACTGGGGGAAACAGCAGGAGTGCCATTGTACTATGTGAGGGCAACAAATCTAATCCTGGAGACCTTTTACTATGTGAGGGCAGCAAATCTAATCCTGGAGACCTTTTACTATGTGAGGGCAGCAAATCTAATCCTGGAGACCTTTTACTATGTGAGGGCAGCAACTCTAATCCTGAGACCTTTTACTATGTGAGCGCAGCAAATCTAATCTTGGAGACCTTTTACTATGTGATGGCGGCAAATCTAATCCTGGACATACTCTGTTGACTTGTCCACCAGCCGCCACTTTCTATCTTTTTTTCAACCAATAATAGATCTGTTCCTTATCCAGTTTGTACTACGTTTTCCCATTATTTTCCTTTTCAACCAAGAGACCGGTTGGGTATCTGGTCTCTACTACTTTCACCATATTATTTCCTCTTTGAATCAAGTCCTAGATTCATGCAACAACTTTCCCCCCTTTCTTCGTAGTTTGAACAAAGCCCTAGATTCGAATGCATGAAGTAGCTTTACCTCTAATAATACTAAAAATTTAGGTGGCTTTGGAAGAGCTGATGGGAGTAGAAAAAGATGCACATGCAGACACATGGGGAGCTGGGGCAGTAGAGCAAGGCCGCTTTCGAAGAACTTATACCTAAGGGTCACCGGGATGTCGGCGGCGGCAGGTTGGATCTGTGGACAATACGGCAGGGAGGAAGAAGGGTTGGAGGACCTCCCGAGCCGTCCATGTGTCGGAGAGAACGGCATGGGCAGAGGATCGGGCCCCTCCGGCAGCTGTGGGTTTCCTCCCTCTGCGGCGATGACCGCGTGAACGATGCACCTTTTAGTCCTGTACACACACCGGCCGAAGGGATCCGACCGGATCTGTGACCAGCGGTGAGAAGAGAGAAAATGTCTTTACCGATGTCTTGTTTATATCTGGAGAGGATGAGAGAATGAAGAGAGCAACCCTAGTAAAGCAAGCGCTCAGGCCCCTGCGTCCATATATAGTGGAGTGATTATCTTTTTTATCTCCACAACAAGCGTTCCAATTTGCGTACGTGGCATTAAAGAAAACAAACTCTCTATTTAAGGTGACTACTGTACAACTCCTACTTACTACTATAGTACTACAGTATTGTTCACTTGTGTTCCCCGCCCCTCCATTCATTGAACAACCCCACGGGTGAATAAACATACAGTAAGTACTGTATTTATATAGAACGGACAAGCTCGAACTGTTTTCGCGTAGTTAAAAGTTGAGGGCGGGGCTTTTCCCGGGCAGTACGCGCGGCAGTTTTCGGGTAGGGCCAGAAGAATTTTTAATTTTTTTAAACTTTGAGACGGCCACATAGCATGGAGCCGACCCCAACGATTTTAAGCTTACAGGCACGGTACACGCTATCCTAGACTACTATACACATGAAACTGCCACTCGAGCGTCCGGGCTGCGCTTGGCTCTTCGCCTCTTCGGGAAGTCGAACAATGATGGAATACTACTGCACTGGAGGAGTACTACAGTACACTTCTGGCCATCTGACACCGATTGAACTGCTGCATGTCCACCGCATGCGGGAGGGAGAGCGTGTAGCAAAAGCTTCTCCTAGTCTTGCCAGCCACCACGCTCATGGGCGAGGGAGGGACGCTCCTGCCTTTGCGTGTATGACAGGTGGGCCCTACAGGTGTGTGGCCAACCTGTCATACAGCCAAAGGCATGTGCATTTAAGTCCGCGAGGGAGAGGATAATCAAACTTCTCGTTGATATACGAGTTGACGCGACACATCAAAGCACTGCACTCGATATATTTCAATAATTTGTGTGTGTGACTCCCAGATGTAGAGGCTAGGGGACATCATCAAAATAGACGCGTGTGTGAGAGGACGAGTGCGTGTGTGCACCTCTTCTCTTCCTGTATAACGTACTACTAAACTCAGAGTACAAGTTTTTGTGGGTGGCACGATGGTGCGTGCGAGAAATCCCGAGAGATAGGTTTAATGCATTAATTGCAATGCATGCATGCATAAAGTACATGCATTGGTCAATTTTCTCTTAATACTTGCATGCAATGATTTAATGCACCTTGGAATCTGAACATGTGTTGGGGACAACCAAATTGAGCCTTATAAAATGGAAAAAGTAAAATTTTGAGATAAGCCCTACAAAACCGGAAAGGTGGGAGTAGAAAAAGAAGTACTCCATCCGGGAATAGTGCCGCACTTCGAAACTAGAACCGTCAATAAATTTTGAGCTTGCGTCTCGTCACATTCCAAATTACTCCACGCTATATTGAATTGCAAACTTGTTCACACCGATCACAACCTAAACGGTTTCTCACTTAGGAGCGTATTAGTACTCGGTTATAAATACTAGTATGCCAAGATGACTGCACATTCCTCCTCAACTCCTCATCCACAAAAACAAAAAAAGTCATTCAACATCCTTCCCTTGCGTCTGCCATGGCCAGCGTGAGTTCTGGGTCGAGAGATTGTCACCAGGGAGAGGCGAGCATGGAAGCGGGAGCACGAGAGATGTCCCGCCTCGCTGTGAGAGCAACCGACATGTCCCGCCGCGTGGAAGTAGCAGCACCGAGGTCCCGCCATGCCGCTGAAGCAGCACGGAGGTCCCGCCGCACCATCGATGCAGCAGACTGGTCCGGTCGCGCCGCGGAAGCAGCAGAGATGTCCCACCGCGTCACGAATGCAGTAGACATGTCCTGCCGCACCGTGGCGGCCTGGGAAAATTTCTTGAGGGCACGCGATGACTGTTACAGGCGCATGCATGCGATCGTCCATAGCCGGACGAATCAGATCTCTTGCTCGGCGAGGTTGTATGACGACATGATAACCTCGTTTGAACAGGCTACCGGCGTCATCCGGCAACTAAGGGAGGGCAATGAGAGGCACCGGGCCAAGCGCGACCTGTTGAGGGAGAAGATCGCCTGAAGTGCAGACCTGGAGGAGAGTAGTGCCTTGTTGAAGAAACTTATGGACGGGAATGACATGCTCCGCAATGAGCGCCAAAGGCTGGTGGAGGAATCTGTGGATGTTCTCCAGCAGCGTCTTGAGGACACGAAAGAGCTCATTGCCGCTCGCCGCGGAGACTAGTTTCCTGGTTTATTTTGATGTAATAATCGGTTTAGGATGTGGATTGTGTCGTCGGTTGTGAAATGTTGGGTTCTAGTGCGGATGTTTGGCCTTTGTTGGCCTCTTGGGATGTTGCGATTTCAATTTGGTAGCTTTTAGTCCTTTGTGTTAGGCTGGAGTTGTGCTGAACTTCTTGTGAATTGTGGTGGTTTTCAGTAATGAAAATTGGAAGGGGCAAGCCCTTCTTTGATAAAAAAAAATTAATCGTCCTTATATATTCATCAGTCTTGCTATAAGTCGCAGTAGATGCTATATAGGTCCGTCAGATCTTACATCAAGATCCGTGCTTTCAGATTTTCTTTTTTCTCTCTTACTGTAAATCTCAGCCGAGTGAGACATAGCCATGCCATTAAACAGAGGCTCGGGCACCATTAATGGAGACCTTGGGAGAGAGGTGGATGGCAGATGGAGGTCAAAGGGCTCTCCTCCTGATAAGCACGCGCAGGGGTCTGATCGCACGCTTCTCGTACTCAAATAGCTACCCTGCATGTTGCCTCCTAGCTAATAAAAAAGGGGACGCGTGGCGGCACGTAAATGGTACTAGTAAGTAGAACGCCCACGGTTTCAATAATACTTGTGTTTCCGGTTGTAACATGACAACACTTCTTCCAAATGACTTTGTTGATTGTTAATGTGTGCGCTTCGCAAATTGGACTGCAATTTTACCACAACATGTTGGTGCCATGTCATGGCACCAAGCCAGGTTTCATTATTTTCATGCGTGTTTTGGATTTACAGGAATTAAAAAACTAAGTTTCTCAATGTTTCCAACCCAGCCACGACGCCCAGAATTTTGAATTTCATTCCCATTTCTTGCATGGAACCTAGAAATTTACCCGAGGACACACATGTGATTTTTCAGCCAACTTTGGTGCACTGGAACATGTGCTTGTATTTCAAATTTGAATTATGCACACAAAGGTGACACGTTCCCTCCCAGAACCACGAGCCTTCTTGAGAGAAGCTCCGATTTGCAAGAAGCTTATACCAAAATTTGTTCCTATTAAGCCAATTTTTTTACCACGGCATGGTACTGCCATGACATGACACCATGCCAAGTTTCATGATTTTAAAACCAAGTTTCTCAATGTTATTGACCGAGCCACGATGCCCAGATGTTTGAATTTTATTCTCATTTTTTGCATGGGACCTACTCCCTCCTTTGACTATTGAAAAGATTAATAGCACATGAGATGTATACTATGCAAATTATATTATTGGAAGCTCCTTTGACATACAAAATTGAAGGTATGCTTTGTGTAAGTTGCATGTCATATATTATTGCTCTAACCTTTGGTCAAAGTTAGCCTCGAAAAATGCATTAGGACCTATATGCATGAGAGGAGTCGACTTCGAGAGAACGTGTTTGTTCGAGAGACACCGAGGAAGACTACTATATATCGATGGTGCACGTAGGCGGGAATTAAACTAAGGGATGGTCTTATTGGTTTCGGGGATATAGGGGAAGAGTGAGAGAGGGGGGGTAGCTAGAAGGAGATTGTTAAGTGTGAGTGTGTGTTTTACCCATCCAGGCGTAAGTTATGTGCACAAAAGAGGAGAACGATTCGATGTGGCGTTAGGATTGAGGGTAATTAACTACGTATGAAGACATAGAGACCTTGAACGTGCATGTGTGAGAGGTATACATGTATATGTGGGATGTGTGTGTGTGTGCGCCCGCATGATCGAGATAAAAGAAAGAAGACATAAGTCATAAGATCAACGACATGGGAGAGACGGATCGGTATGACAATATGCATGCATGTGAGAATGCATGGAAGAAGTCCCGACAATTGAGCATGTGTTTTTGTCTTTAAGAGATAGTGGCGTGGGCTGGAGCATGCATCTATGGCGAGCAGAGCGAGTGAGGCGCAACGATTGTGCAAAAGAGACCAACCTATAAATGCATATGTATGGAGGGACATATATAGTGTGGGTGATAGGAAGCAAGACTCCGTGCGAGAAAGAAATGTTGACAGAGAAACTACAGATAGATACAGAGATGGAGATGCTAGCTAGAGGGACATCCGCTAGTTTGGGTGTTGGAGATGACCGTCGGGTGGTTCAAAGGGTGAAGTTATATATGTGTGTGAGAGGGCACTTGACTGCATGTAGAGAGAAACATATGTAGTGTGCGTGATAGGAATCAAGAGTGAGGGAGAGAAAGAAGGTTGATGGAGAAACAAATAAATAGAAAGATAAAGATGCTAGCTAGTGTGCGTTAGAGATAGGAGTCGAGTGGATCAGAAGGCTGGGTTATGTGTGTGGGCGTGAGAGAGATAGAGAGAGGGTGCATGTGAGTCACATACAAACAAATATCAGAGAGAAATGAGATCTAGAGAGACGGAGTTTTGTGTCTGCGAGAGAGAAAGATATTTCACAACGAGAGTGATAGCTAGAGAGACATACGAGGGAACTCAAGATATCTCTAGGAAGAGAGGGTGTGTGTGAGCGACATACAAGAGAACAATGGAGAAATATGAGACCCTGGGAGACAGAGTTTGTGTTTGTGTGTGAGAAAAAGATATTGAAGAGGAAGAGTCGTAGGTTCTCATATCTAAGGAGCAAAAGACATCTCTGTATGAGGGGTGTGCGAGTGGCACACATGGGAATAGTAGAGAGAAATGAGACCCCGGGAGACAAAGTTTTGTGTTTGTGTGAGAGAAAGAGATTCCACATGGATAATCATAGTTAGAGACACATAGCAGGGAGCGAGATATACTTAGAGAGAGATAGAGTGATGAAGGTCGAGGGAGAGAGTACCGTCAGTGTGTTACGAAGATAAAAGATCATTGTCGACATACAGGTAGCACGAGAGATACCTGAGAGACGATGAATGCGTATAGGTCCAGAGAGATAGTCCTATATAAGCATGAGTGATAGCTATATGAGACGAATATCTGGATTAAAGGGGATTCAAATATTTAAACTGGAGATCACGACATCGATATTATCATAACGCAAATTGGTGTATCAAACATGCATATTCATTTGAATTTGGGCACATGTGTAATGTTATATAGTTTATCAATATTGGTGATCCATAGATTCTTCAATTACAAACAATGCATGGTTTATATGCAATTAATGTCTAAACGGGATTACACTATATGTTGCGTGTGTGAAACACATTATACATGTTTGAGAAGTAAAAAAACCCGCATCAAACACACATTAATTGGAGACAGTTAGCGAGGAATGCATACATTGAATTTCAACATAAAGTGGTTTCAAATATTTGAAAATCCAAATTGATGGATACAACCTTATGAATCTAAGATCATGCCATTTGTAAACCATATTTATGTATAAATGGTGTTGTGCTTTTGAAAGTATATATAAAAAATGATGTATATAGAATGTAATTCCAATTGAAAATGGATCCCGCCCGAAAAAAAAGAATACAAACGGGATTCGAATTAAGTTGGCACGGTAAACGTGCACTCTGCAAAAATTGAACGAAGCGGGGAAAGTCGCAATAACCGCCCGAAACCAAAATCTGCGAGATGGAAATCACTGCTGCCTATCCCTGCCACGCAAAGCCTATTGTAACATCCCAAAATTCTAAATTTTGGAATGTTATAATAAATAGATAGATTTGATTGATTGTTTGATTGATTGTCTGAAAGTGAGTGAATTTGAAACTTTTGAAAGTTAAATGAGAGGGAATAAAAGGACTTTCCCAAACTTTCATATTTGCTTTCTGATCTCCATGAATTCAAATTCTTTTCAAATACAAAACCCTTGAGCGAAGATGATATGACTTCTTCCATTTAAAATTAAATGAAAGCGTATTTGAAAATAATTGAATTTCATTTGGAAATATTTCAATTCAGAAACTTTAAGCAACTCAATGATTTTCGCGAGAGGAGATAAAATGACTTCTTCAAATTATGAAATATGAGTTGGGAGTTTCAAGGATCAAATTCAAAGTCCTTTTGAAATTATTTTCATTTTGGAATTGGTTGAGTTTTATTCAAATTATTTTTCTCCAAAAATAAAATATATGGAAAATAGGGTAACATGATTCCCTACATTAGAAAATTGGAGAAAAATTAATTTGAAATCATTATTTGAAATCATTTTGGTATTTTTAAAATGATTGTTGTTGGATTTTAATAGACCAGTAGCACTCTTTGTTTTATCTGAATTTGTGTGAATTTTATTTAATGCTAGAAAAATGTTCATGTCGTGGAAAATCTTTTTCTGAAAATTTTGATATATTATATGCCTATATAATATATTTTTTATTATTATTCTTTTATTTGTCTGAAAAAAAAGAAAAAAAATTCCGCCGACTGGGCCGGCCCAGCCAACCAGGCCAAGCCCAGCCCAGCCGAGCCTTCCCCGACCTCGCGCTAGAGGCCGGATCTCGCACGACTGCGCCGCCGCCTCGATGTGCGTGCTCCGCCCGGACTCCACGCCACCTCCTCGCCCTCCTCATAAAGCCGCCGCCCCGGGCCCTGCCTCTCTTTCTCTGCCGCGCCGCGCCGCCCCTCTCGCAGATCGCCGCCACCTGCCGCCGCAGTCGCACCGCCGAGACGCTTGCGGCCGCCGCCCGCGCGCTGCTGCCT
>NC_041390.1:443574085-443593596 GCF_002162155.2 Triticum dicoccoides | reverse complement strand
CACCGGAGCCGCTTCACGTCACTGCTGCCGTCGCCGGAGTTCATCTCGCCGCCGCCGGTTTTCTTGCGAAGACCGTCAAACCGCCGAGAACCGTGGTAAAAACCGCCGCCAACCGGTCCGATTCAAATTGGTTTTTTTACATAAACCGTTTTTTATTATTTAACGAGCGTTCTTTGTTTAGATATCTTTAGCGAACGGTTTTCATTCGTTAGGGTTCAGTAGTGAACGTTCACAGTTTAGTATTTTCCTTTTTCTGTTTTAATTTCGGCCAAGGACCTATTCTTGATAACTTTCTTCACAGATTAGTCCCTGTACTTCAATCTATCATTACTTTTTACCCGTTTATCCAAATCCAACGAAACCAACGCTCACGTCTTCGTTACGATCTCCTCTATCCAGTAAAACAACTCAAACATGTTTTTGAAAAGTTTAAAATTTGAATTAGACCAGATTTGAATTCAAGCTTCGTTTGATCATAACCTGAGTTTTGTAGCTCCGTTTCAGTTGATTCTTTTTGCAAATCGAAGCTCTTGACCTAAACTTTCTGATAAGGCCAAATTCACATAATTTTGGTACTTTTAGAAAAAAATTTATGTTGCAAGAGCTATTTGCTTGGTTTTGATGTTTTCCGAATCGACTTCTTCGTTCTTTCTGATCTTTTGAGTGATTGCTTATGTGTGGTTACTATTGCTTGCTTACGATAGATTGATCGGAGTGTGAAGAGTAGATCTATCAAGAGTTTTGAGTGCGAATCATCTTCATCAACATTGCAGGCAAGTTCACACTTGATCATATCCCCTTTCATACCCAGTTTTTATGCATTAGTTCCAATCCTCAAACATTGCATGATTAGGATGTCATTAACATGTGGGTATTGGGAAGTAGTTGATGAGGTAGTACCTATTACCTATTTATTATCAAACCCTTGGGAGTTACTATTACGTTATGCTTACAATGCCATGCTATGCTCGTAGACGTGGATTGGATTTTGAGAGTATTCATGAAAGATGTGAGAGATTATTGTTAACTAAGGTTTAACTTAAGGTGGCTACTATAATACACATCTGGGTGGATTGGTTGGGGCACCCTGGGGATATACCAGTGGACTTGCCCGGACACCTGGGGATATACCAGTGTTGTCCTAGGAGATCCCGGGGTTACCGTGTGATCATCCTATGGTTCGCCACCCAGGCTCAAAGGGATCATGAGACTATTCATACTAGAAACTTCCGTGTGCAGCCACAAGCTATTATGGGCTCTAGAATAGTTGACTAAGTCGTGCGAACTCTTACAGTGGTAGACTAGCAGATGTAGGGGATGTAGGTGGTACGGTCTACCCGATCGTAAGGTGCTAGCGCTTCTGAAGGACTATGTCTCGGTCATCCGTCTTCTCAAACACCATGTAGTGCGAGAAACCAAACGGAGGCGATCGAGTCTTGTGGGGAAAAGTGCGCAAACCTGTGCAGAGTGTATAAACTAATCATGATTAGCCGTGTCCCCGGTTATGGACATCTTGAGTATCTAGTTCTTGGATTATCCTGTGATCTCATCACGTTACTTTAAATGAATTGTTGGGTTTTAATGACGATGCTTAATTGGGATTGAGAATGCTGTCAACCATTCTCAATGTTCAACAACCACCATGATAGTTAATTAAAATGTATTCCTTTGCAGTAGGGAAAAATTGGCTTTTCGCAAAAACCTTATAACCATAGAGCTTTTCCACTAGCCAAATATGCATGTAGTGATAGCCTTTATTCATCATTCTCTATGGTGTGAATTTGCCAGTACATTCAATGTACTGACCCTCTGTGGCTGCAACGTCTCATGTTGCAGGATTATCTTACGACGAGTAAGTGATACGTTAGGGTTACGATTTCTACACTCAACTTTGCCGTTGGTGTTGATGGGAATCCACAACCTTGTTACTTCCGCTATTTTGGATTTGAGGTAATATTATTTACGTTACTTTTACATGTGATTTACCTCTATTATAAATCCTCGAGTACTGTGTGTGTCAGCATACCGATCCAGGGATGATACTTAAGCACAGAGACTTGACCCATTCGGGTCGGGTCGCTACACCTATATGCTGGATTTCTATAGGTTTCGATAGGGGTAGGTTTGTAATTTCTCCCAAATGTGACGTAACCGCCTCTCACCCAGATTCATACACGGTGACTGCCAAAACACAGTGTGTCCTTGGCCGAAATCGACTCCCTCCCCGATTCATATTCAAACATGGTGGGCGCCAAAAACAAACTCTAGTCAGCAAATATTCAGCGTATTCGAGATTACCGTCCTATCCCCAACCGACTAGTGTTGCTGTGATGTAGTAGAAATTTGAAACGGGGGATAAGTTTGTAAATTTCCTCGCATTTGAGACAAGCGCGCCCTGAATACATGGTTCCCCCCTTCCTCTCTACCTCCCTTTTCCCCATTCGTATTCCGTGGGCGCCAAAACACCCTCTCCACCCCACCCTCCTCCGTCCGCCGCCGTCCGCCACCCCATCCACCGCCGTCCTCCTCCACCATGCCGGAGCTGATTCCCCGACGCCGCCGTCCATTACAAGAGATCGACCTCTCTCATCCATGGCTTCGGACCGGCATCATTGCATCCTGTCCTCTCGATTCATCCCCGCCGTCGTCCACCTTGCCGGCGCCACTCCTACGACCGTCTCGTCCACCGCACCTCGCCGCCACCGTCTACCCTCCTAGATCTACTTCCACGCCGCCGACAGCCATCGCTACCGTAGCACCATCAAATTCTCAGCAGATGCGTACACGGCACCGCACCAGAGGCGGTACTCTTTCGTATCTGCTCAACTTATTTATCGCAGCAAGAAAATAGATCGCCACTGCTTTACTCTGATTTCTTGTCTTGGTTGCGAAGTTGCCTTTGTCCGGTTTGCACCTTCAAATCTGCCATGGCACGCTCAACACCATACTCGCAATGCTTATGGTTTTCCCCTCTTATATTGCACACTAGTTAAATCATAGTAGACTAAATTTCGAAATTGGGTCAGTCAATTTTTCAGAGCTCATCGGAGTTCGCCGGTGCGATCGAAGGGGCTCGGGTGGTTGTGGGGCCTCACCGAACGAAGAAAACTCGACGCGGGGTGGGGGTTGGGGTGGGGGTGGGGGTGGGGTGGCGGAGGAACACAGGCGGTGGGGGCCGGTGGTCCGCCGACGGCCCGTGTAGTGTTCTATATGGGAAGAATCAGAGACGAGGAACAAGAAGGGTTAGGAGACATAGGATCTTCATCCAACCGCCTGAAATGGTCGAGAGACAGCTAGGAGTTGCAATCTTAATGCGCTCTGGTTCATCATGTGTGGGCACTGCGCAACCAACGTTTTATTATCCAAAATCTGCTTGCTCTTCTTTACCATGTTCCTCTTCTGTTCTTCTTTAATATGTACTCTCTCCGTTCCTAAATACAAGTCTTTGTATAGATTCCACCATGGACTACATATGAAGCTAAATGAGTGAATCTACACTCTAAAATGTACCTGGATACATCTGTATGTGATCCATAGTGGAAATCTCTACCAAGACTTATATTTTGGAACGGAGAGAGTATGATAGTAGTACAGTATGTTCCTTATATTGAAGATGAGCAGGGACATTTGCAGTGGAGAGGTCTATACGGTCGGTTGTGATGGACACCTTGAGCCTCTTTGATTCGTAGGATCTTGTAAACATAGGAATAGGATTTGTAGTGGCCTGCCCACTTGAATCCTATAAGAATAGCAAGGAAATGCCAGGAGTTGTGTCGCCTTTGAGAGTTACATTGATATTAACAGTACCGCACCTTCACTTGAAGAGAGCTGGTATCCGAAGCCTTTTTAGCCGTACCGGCAATACTAGCACATATATTCCAGCAAGTTCCACTTTGCTGATTTTACTCTGATGCTTAAGGTTTTCCCATTATATCTACACTATGATCTGTGTAGCTGCTTTGTGTCGCACTAGCAACAGTCCACTCTTGAAGCTAAACACTGCAATGACTTACAAAATTGGCACCAAGGCATTGAGTGCCATTCTGGATGCAATGAAGCTCATACGCTCCCCACCTGTTGATTCTTGTTCAGAATATGATCCTAATGACTATTCTAACCTCGAGGAGTCAAAGGCAGATGGCCTATCCTGTTCACCCATCAAGGTGCCTGTTCTAATTTGGCAATGTTTTATTGATTGCGGGTATCTTGCATATGTTGTCTTGCATTTCTTCTACTTTGTTGCACCGCCATCTTCTTAGTTTACTCATCATATATGTCGAGATGCCATGCCCATCCATTATCAATACATATTCCATCTGTCATCATAACATGTTTTTCCACTCAAATGTTGTTCTTGTGCATCAGACATCAAAAAGGAAGAGGGTGATTGCCGAACCTGAAGGAGCACCAGAAAAGTCCTTGAAAAACATGGTGGTGCCGGAGAAATCAGGCAGCACCCCACTTATATTGGTTGTACAACCAGTGACACAAAACGTAGGACCGACTCCAGCAGACTGGACCCATACTTCACTGGCCACACCACTAGCCCCACCACACAGGACCTGCACTCCAGCAAAAGGTATACCGATTTCATTTGCCATAGCACTAGCTGTACCATAGAAAAATCCCACTCTAGCGAAAAGTACAGCAAGCCCACTAGCCGAAGACCTATCCCAACTGCAGAGACGGCCAATTCCTGCAGATTGGAACCCCATTCCATTTATTCCCAGTTTAAAATACAATGCTTTCAATGTTGTTAAGGACTACGTGCATATATTCCCATCATGGGAGGATTATTGTGAAGACAAACACCATTTTCACATCTTCCTGTCCAACTTACGTGTAAGTGCTATTATTCATGGTTATTGTTTTCCTGTTTTGTGCTGATTGAACACATGAATGATTTACATTACATTGTTGTAACTAGGCGAGGGTCAATCTGGATAGTCATGACGAGCAAAGCTTGCTTGTGCTTTTCTAGGAAGCATTGCAGCAGTATCGGTGTTACCAGAGGAAATCACACTTTGATGGCAAGTCTATAAAGGAATTTCTAGTGAAGTCTCCTGTGCTAAATTTAGAAGACATTGAATGGAAAAACCTTTTTATGCACTGGTCTCGTTCCCAGGATGAGGTACTGTCTATGAAATCACATGAGAATTTGAACTTCTACTTTTCCGCATGTGCCTTACGGATCTTTTTTCCAGGAAATCTGCTCGAAGAAGAATTCCGGTTTGACAAGAACAACATGATATCGCAAATATGCTGCCCGCTGCTTTGCTCTTGTTAGTACTTGTTGTCCTGTATCACTGTACTTGCGTACATACCTGGTTCATTATGTGACAGCAGTATGCATGATAGCTTGCTTATCAATTGTTTGCTCCAAATTATCTGATCTGTATGAATGGTTACATTAGTGTAGAGTATATCCAATGCCAATGTTTTTAGCTCTGCATTGTTCTTGTAAGTACATGCTGTCCTTTATCAGTGTACTTATAATGACAGGTAGTTGTTCATGTACCATCACTCTGTAGCTTATTTTCCTTTGCCCTCCATTTTCTACACATCAGATCTATATTTACTCTTACCATGAGGTTGGTACTAAAGAAGTTAAGCTCTGCATTGTTCTTGGCTGTACCTTTTGCCTGTATCGTTGTACTTACATTTATAGCTACTTGGGCATGTAGCATCACTCTTCATCTTATCTTAAATATTCTCCATTTTTTTCTTATATTATCACATCTATATTTACTCTTAACAAAATGTAGAATAAAGGAAATGCTTATGAAGAAGATTCTGTGGTAAACTTCTTGAATTACCCCCCATCAGCATGGACAAGAGCTTTATAGAGCGTCTCTTCACCAATAATGTAAGTTTGTCCTTCTCAAGCCTTCAAACTTTGTTGTGTATATTTGGTTAGGCATGACTGTAACAACTATTTATT
Source organism: Triticum dicoccoides (assembly GCF_002162155.2). Lineage (NCBI taxonomy): Eukaryota > Viridiplantae > Streptophyta > Magnoliopsida > Poales > Poaceae > Triticum > Triticum dicoccoides. The sequence continues at coordinate 443,587,655 of NC_041390.1, read as the reverse complement.
TTTGGTGTTTGCATCAAATTGCTTGTTTAAAGTTTATTATGTTGTTCATAAACAAAAGTTTGTCCTTTCTCAATTTAAGTTTTCAGTTGTACAACCAACTTCCTTCTTCATACCGTGTAAATTAAACTATACAGAGCAAGTGATCTTCTTTTGCACTGCATGTATGCTTCTGTTCTTCATCCGTAATCCAGTGGTGTGGTGAACCTACCCACTACAGCACAATGTCATATTCTGCAATGTCTTAACTATGAACAATGTCATATCATTCTACTATTATTTAAACCATCTCTTTATTTGCCAATCTGAAATGGTATAAATTGACAGCACACTAACCATTGATACTTATGAGTTCTTGATCTGTAATCCAGTGGTGTCGTGAAGCTGCCAACTCCTTCACAATGTCATTTCCTGCCATGTCTTGACCTGAAAAATACCAAATTGTGTTAATACAAATTAAACTGTGTCACTTTATTCGTCAGTAAGAAATGTGATGAATTCTCAGCACTGATTCTTTTATGTGCAAAACCTGTCATCTGTCTGCTTGTTTATCTTTCAGAGTGAGGAAGATATAAGTGTTGAACAAGCGCAGTCTCATCATCTTGCTCAGCTGCTTGCGCTGCAGCTCCCCAGCAGGGCTAACCTTTCTTGAACTCTATTGAAGTGTTGTCGGTTTTGTATATTATTTTGTCGGTGTGTTTATTTGCACTGGTGGCGATCTTTGATGCCCAGTGTATGTAATCTGCTATCTGCTTGTGCTTTATTATCATAGTGGCGAACTTTGATGCCCAGTGGATGTAATATGCCGTAATTGCTTTATTGTATAGTATAGGTTTTTTCTTATTCATGATGATGTAGTTATTTTACTTTATATATATCCTGTCTTCACAGTAAACTGGCCAAACCGTAAAATTACGATACATAATCGGGCCGTCATGCAATCACGATGTTGGTTGGGCCTGAAACATGCCGATCAGCTCACAGGCCGGCAGCAGCCCGAAATGAACCCCGACCCATGATTGTGTGAATCAAATCACGGGCTTTTAACAGGCCAAAAAATTGTCTCGGTCCTTGTTTAGCCCAATCAGATATCGACTGCGAGCAGGCTGCATGCAAACTGGGCCGTAGTTAGGCCCAACTATATGACGGTCTTTTAACATGCTGAAATTAATATAGGGCTGAAATGTTAAACGGGCCAGTTAACGGGCCGGCCTACTAGGGTCCTCAAAATCTCGTGGGCCACAGCTGGGCCGGCCCATTAATGTCGGCGAAATCTCGAGGGCCTTTAGCTGGGCCGACCCATTATGATTCGCAAGAATTTTGTTGGCCTTTACCTGGGCCGGCCTATTATGGCACACGAAAATCTTGTGGGCCTTTACCTGGGCCGGCCCATTATGGCCCGCGAAATCTTGTGGGCCTTTAGCTGGGCCAGCCCATTATGGTCCGCAAAATCTCGTGGGCCTTTTGCTGGGCCGGCCCATTATGGTCCGCAAAATCTTATGGGCCTTTAGTTGGGCCGACCCATTTAAACTTGTTGGGCCGTGCCACGTGTCGACGTATCATAGGCGCATTCTGTCCAGTGAGTGGATGACATATGTCCCGACGATGAGCCAACACGTGTTTCCTCTAGCCAATGATGATTTTACACGTGGAAAATCCCCATTGGTCGGGGCTGTTTACGGGTTATCGGATCCAAAACCTAACCCGATAGCTTAACGGTGTTCCGTTACGGTGGTTGCCACATGCCGGTCACCCTTGACGAAAGCACTTCTGTGACGTGCGATTTATCGTCATGGAAGTGGACACTTCCGTGATGATAATTTTGGTAATGTCATGGAACACTTCTACGACAGCACATGTATGACTATCTTGATTCTGTCATAAATTTGTCATGGATGTACATGCATGACAAAAAAGCGACCTACTGTGACAAACACGTATCATCACGGAAGTGTATTTTTTTGTAGTGATAGGAGGTAAATTTTTAACATCCTTAGCTTTAATACCTTTTTCCTTCATAGATTTCTTTGCCTGTTGCATATCTTCAGGACTGAGATATAATATACCCCTCTTCTTCGGAGTTGGTTTAGGCGGTGGTTTAGAAAGAGTCCAATCATCATAATTTTTCAATATGTTATTCAATAATTCTTCAGCTTGTCCAATAGTTCATTCCCTGAAAACACAACTAGCACAACTATCTAGGAAGTCCCTAGAAGCATCAGTTAGTCCATTATAGAAGATACCAAGTATTTCATTTTTCTTAAGAGGATAATTAGGCAAAGCATTAAGTAACTGGCAAAGCCTCCCCCAAGCTTGTGGGAGAGTCTCTTCTTTAGTTTGCACAAAGTTAAATATTTCCTGTAAGGCAGCTTATTTCTTATGAGCAGGAAAATATTCTTCAGAGAAGTAATAAATCATATCCTGGGGACTACGCACACAACCAGGAGCAAGAGTATTGTACCAAGCTTTACACTACAAAAAAGACACTTCTATGATGATACGTGTTTGTCACAGTAGGTCACGTTTTCTACGATTTTATGACGGAATCAAGATAGTCATACCTGTGATGTCATAGAAGTGTTCCATGACATTACCAAAATTATCATCACGGAAGTGTTCACTTCCATGACGATAAATTCTTCGTCATGGAAGTGCTTTCGTCAAGGGTGACCGACACGTGGCATCCATCGTAACAGGTCGCCGTTAAGCTATCGGGTCCGGTTTTGGTTTCGATAACCCGCTAACAGCCACAAACAATGACGATTTTCCATGTGTAAAATTCTCATTGGCCGACGGAACCACGTGTCAGCTCTGCCTCGGCACAGGTGTCACTCATCCAATGGACGAGATGCAACTATGATATGTTGACACGTGGGCCGACCCAAAAGTGGCCCATAAAGATTAAATGGGCCGCCCAACTAAAGGCCCATGAGATTTCGCTGACCATAATGGGCCGGCCCAACTAAAGGCCCACGAGATTTCGCCGACCATAATGGGCCAGCCCAGGTAAAGGCCCACGAGATTTCGCCGATCATAATGGGTCGTCCTAGCTAAAGGCCCACAATATTTTGAGGACACTAATGGGCCGGCTCGTTAATAGGCTGCCATGTTTTGGGCCAAATGCCAGCCCATGATTGATTCGGTCCGTTAAAATCCTACCACGTTCTAGGCCAAATTACAGCCCAGATCAAATCAGGCCATTTAAGAGGCTTTGGGCTAAATTATGGCCCATATCAGATTCGGCCCATCAACTGGACGCTATGCTTTTGGGCCCACTTGCTAAAGGCCCATTTAGTAATTCAGCCTGATATTAGTTTTGGCATGTTAAAGGCCTGTTTAACATTCTGGCCCTATATTTATTTCGACAATTTAAAAGCCCGTCATATAGTTGGGCCTAACTACGACCCGGTTTGCATCCGGCATGCTCACCGCCGATAATCTAATTCAGCCAAACAAGGACCGAGACAATTTTGGCCTATTAACAGCCCGTGATGTGATTTTCATAATCATGGGCCGGGGTCTATTTTGACCTGCTGCCGGCCCGTGAGCTGTTCGACACGTTTCGGGCCCAACCTACTTTTCATCCTCCTAAAAGCCCATTGAGTTTTCTTGTGGAAAATAGGGCCGGCGGTTTACTCGGCCTATTAGAGGCCCAAATCTACTAGTGGGCCAGTTTACATTTAGGCCTGTTAACGGACCGATTATGTAGTGATTTGCATGACGGCCCGATTATGTACCATAATTTTACGGTTTGCCCGGTTTACTGCGAAGACAGGATACATATACAGTAAAATAATTGCAACATCGTGAATAAGAAAAAACCTAGACTATACAATAAAGAAATTACAACATATTACATCCACTGGGCATCAAAGTTTGCCACTATGATAATAAAGCACAAGCAGACAACAGATTACATACACTGTGCATCAAAGATCGCCACCAGTGCAAATAAACACACCGACAAAATAATATACAAAACCGACAGCACTTCAATAGAGTTCAAGAAAGGTTAGCCATGTTCGGGAGCTGCAGCGCAAGCAGCTGAGCAAGCTGATGAAACTGCGCTTGTTTGAAACTTATATCCTCCTCACTCTGAAAGATAAACAAGCAGACAGATGATAGGTTTTGCACATATAAGTATCATTGCTGACAATTCATCACATTTCTTACTAACGAATAAAGTGACACAGTTTAAAATAGCATTAACACAATATGGTATTATTCAGGTTAAGACATGGCAGGAAATGACATTGTGAATGAGTTGGTAGCTTCACGACACCATTGGATTACAAATCAAGAACTCATAAGTATCAATGGTTAGTATCCTGTCAATTTATCCCATTTCAGATTGGCAAATATAGAGACGGTTTAAATAATAGTAGAATGATATGACATTGTTCATAGTTAAGACATTGCAGAATAGGACATTGTGTTGTAGTGGGTAGGTTCACCACACCACTGGATTACGGATCAAGAACAGAAGCATACATGCAGTGCAAAAGAAGATCACTTGCTCTGTATTGTTTAATTTACATGGTATGAAGAAGGAACTTGGTTGTACAACTGAAAACTTAAATTGAGAAGGACAAACTTTTGTTTATGAACTACATAATAAACTTTAAACATGCAATTTGGTGCAAACACCAAAAATAAATAGTTGTTATAGTCATGCCTAACCAAAAATACACAAAAAAGTTTGAAGGCTTGAGAAGGACAAACTTACATTATTGGTGAAGACACGCTCTATAAAGCTCTTGTCCATGTTGATGGGGGGGGGGGGTAATTCAAGAAGTTTACCACAAAATCTTCTTCATAAGGATTTCCTTTATTCTACATTTTGTTAAGAGTAAATATAGATGTGATAATATAAGAAAAAATGGAGAATATTTAAGATAAGATGAAGAGTGATGCTACATGACCAAGTAGCTATAAATGTAAGTACAACGATATAGGCAAAAGGTACAGCCAAGAGCAATGTAGAGCTAAACTTTTTCAGGACCATCGATGTTACCCAACCTTACGGTAAGAGTAAATATAGATCTGATGCGTAGAAGATGGAGGGCAAAGGAAAATAAGTTGCACAGTGATGGTACATGAACAACTACCTGTCAATATAAGTACACTAATAAAAGACAGCAAGTACTTACAAGAAAAATGCAAAGCTAAAAAAATTCATTGGCATTGGATATATTCTACACTAATGTAACCATTCATACAGATTAGATAATTTGGAGCGAACAATTGATAAGCAAGCTATCATGCATACTGCTGTCACATAATGAACCATGTATGAATGCAAGTACAGTGATACAGGACAACAGGTACTAACAAGAGCAAAGCAGCGGGCAGCATATTTATGATATCCTGTCGTTCTTTTCAAACTGGAATTCTTCTTCAAACTGATTTCCTGCAAAAAAGATCCATAAGGCACATGCAAAAAAGTAGAAGTTCAAATTTTCATGTGATATCATAGACAGTACCTCATCCTGGGAACAAGACCAGTGCATAACAAGGTTTTTCCATTCAATGTCTTCTAAATTTAGCACATGAGACTTCACCAGAAATTCGTTTATAGACTTGCCATCAAAGTGTGATTTCCTTAGGTAACACCGATACTGCTGCAATGCTTCCTTGAAAAGCGCAAGCAAACTTTGCTCGTCATTAATATCCAGATTGACCCTCGCCTACTTACAACAATGTAATGTAAATCATTGATGTGTTCAATCAGCAGAAAACAAGAAAATAATCACCATGAATAATAGCACTTACACGTAAGTGGGACAGGAAGATGTGAAAATGGTGTTTGTCTTCACTATAATCTTCCCATGATGGGAACATATGCACGTAGTCTCTAACAACATTGAAAGCATTATCTTTAAAACTGGGAATAACTAGAACGGGGTTTCAATCTGCAGGAATTTGCCGTCTCTACAGTCGGGATAGGTCTTCGGCTGGTGGACTTGTTGTACTTTTTGCTGGAGTGGGATTTTTCTGTTGTACGGCTAGTGCTATGGCAACTGAAATCGGCATACCTTTAGCTTGAGTGCAGGTCCTGTGTGGTGGGGCTAGTGGTGTGGCCAGTGAAGTATGGGTACAGTCTGCTGGAGTTGGTCCTACGTTCTATGTCACTAGTTGTACAGCCAATATAAGTGGGGTGATGTCTGATTTCTCCGGCACCACCACGTTTTTCAAAGACTTTGCTGGTGCTCCTTCAGGTTCAGCAATCACCCTCTTCCTTTTTGATGTCTGATGCACAAGAACACCATTTGAGTGGAAAACATGGTATGATGACAGATGGAATATGTATTGATAATGGATGGGCATGGCATCTTGACATATATGATGAGTAAACTAAGCACATGGGGGTGCAGCAACGTAGAACAAATGCAAGACAACATATGCAAGATACGCACAATCAATAAAACCTTGCCAAATTAGAATAGGCACCTTGATGGGTGAACAGGACAGGCCATCTTCCTTTGACTCCTCAAGGTTAGAATAGTCATTGGGATCATATTCTAAACAAGATTCTACAGGTGGGGAGCGTATGAGTCTCATTGCATCCAAATGGCACTCAATGCCTTGGTGCCAATTTTATTAGTCGTTGCAGTGTTCCACAATGTTATTCTGATGTGTGGATTCTGATATTCACTATAATTACGTATAATATCTGAGAACCATGAGAACATAAATAGTAGTGAGATTATCTTTATAATGCAGAGGATATTCTAATGTAGGGCGCCCCTGTAAACCCTTGTGTGCTATCACTGCATTCTGATGAGAGAGCTCGTGTGTGTTGTAATATGGTGCGTGCATTAATATAATCTAGCACAAGTACACAAAAAATGGGTTCCAGAAGTAAGGATAGTTGGTATATGATAGGTTCATAATATACTGTATAGAGAGTTTATTGCCAAACCATGATAACAAGAGCACACAGCAACTAGGTAGATCGTAGTGTACATAAATGGGGTACACCATAACCACACTATATAAATCAGGAAAGTGGAACTAGCTGGAAAATACGGTTTTGTATTGCCGCTACTAATTGAAAGCCTACCGATTACAGGCTAGCTCTATCAGCTGTTGACTGCAGATGTCCCTGCTCTCCTTCCGGACAAGGAACATACTGTACGCACTAAATACAGAATAACAAAAGAGGAACATGTTAAAGAACAGAAGAGGAAGCATATTCATGAGGTTCCGCTGCATTGCATACAATGTTGGTTGCGCACTCATGATGAATCATAGCGCCCAAAGAAATGCAATTCCATGTTGTCTCTCTATATGTGGCCACATGCATTTAGAAAATAAAGTGGGAGCATTACCTGACCAATTAAATGTGTGTCTGTTAACTAATATCAATATCATATCACAATTCGTATTTGAAGAAGTAAGCTTTGGACTTATGATTGGTGTGTTGTTTAGCTTCAAGAGTGGACTGCTGCTAGTGCGACAAATAGCAGCTACACAGATCATAGTGTAGATATAACGGGAAAACCGTAAGCATCAGGAGTAAAATTAGCAAAGTGGAACTTGCTGGAATATATGTGCTAGGATTGCCGGTACAGCTAGAAAGGCTTCGGATACCAGCTCTCTTCAACTGAAGGTGCGGTACTGTTAATATCAGTGTAACTCTTGAAGGCGACACATCTCCCTGCATTTCCTTGCTAATCTTATAGGATTCAAGTGGGTAGGCCACTACAAATCCTTTTCCTATGTTTACAAAATCCTACGAATCAAAGAGGCCCGAAGAGTTCAAAGTGTCCATCACAACCGACCGTATAGACCTCTACACAGCAAATGTCCCTGCTCATCTTCACTACAAGGAACATACTGTACTACTATCATACTCCCTCCATTCCAAATATAAGTCTTTGTAGAGATTTCCACTATGGATCACATACAGATGTATATAGATACATTTTAGAGTGTAGATTCACTCATTTTGCTCCATATGTAGTCCATGGTGGAATCTATACAAAGACTTGTATCTAGGAACGGAGAGAGTACTTATTAAAGAAGAACGGAAGAGGAACATGCTAAAGAAGAGCAAGAAGATTTTGTATAATAAAATGTTCGTTGCACAGTTCCCACACATGATGAGCCAGAGCACACTAAGAATGCAACTCCCTGCTGTCTCTCTATATGTGGTGCACGTGATTTTCGAAAGTAAAGTAGGAACCTTAGCTGACCAATTAAACGTTATCTGTTTTAGTAATATCAACATCATATCAGATTCATATTTGAGCAACAAGTTTGGAATTATGAGCTTGATGGATTCAGGAGTAGTGCTAAGCAGGTACGATGATGGTACTGAATATAAAGGCATGTCTGCATGCAAGTCGCGTGACTTTTGTCATTTGGGTCAGTCAACCATTTCAGACGGTTGGATTAAGATCCAACGTCTCCTAACGCTTCTTCTTCCTCGTCTCTAATTCTTCCCATACAGAACACTGCACGGGCCGCCGGCCGAACCACCGGGCCCCACCACTTGTGTTCCTCCGCCACCCCCACCCCCTGTAACATCCCAATTTTTAATTTGGATGTTATACATAGGTCATCATATGCATATCATATTTTTTTTGCATTTTGGTTGTGATCCTATAAATCTTAAGCAACTCAAGGACCCAAGGAGAGAGTTGGAGGTTTCACAAAATTTTCATATTTGAAATTTCTCAAATTCGAAAAGAGGATCAAATTTGATTTTTAAAATTTTCTCTCCAATTATTTCAAATAAAAGAGAGAAGATAAAATGACTTCTTCAAATGAAAGGAATATTGGAGAAGAAATTTCAAAATCAAATTAAAATTTTATTTGGATTTTATTTGCTATTTTATTTGAATTATAAAAAATATGCATTGTTTAAAATTGCATTTTTAGGCCAGAAGGCCTGGGCCAAATCAGTGAGACCGATTTCGACAACTTGGTCGGTCCGAGATGAATTTGGCGGAAACCTAACCCTAAATTTTTGAATCAAAACTAATCTGAAGAAGTTTTTGATTGGATAGAAGTATCTCAAACGTGGTAAGGTTCATGGAATTGACCTAAGTGCAGAAATCAAAGGTAAAGATTGCACAAAGGGGTCAAGTTCATACCCTAACTCGGTGGTGAACTCGCTACGGCGACAACGGCGGCAAAGATTATGCTGACGGTGGCGGAGACCAGTGGCAGGAGGTCGCTGGCAACGAAGGAGACGATTCGGAGACCTCGAGTCGGCAGAGTTGGACATGCGCGGGCGAAGGGTTTCGGAGAAATTTCCGAAATTCGACCCGTGGGTATATATATCCAGACCCTGTCGGTGTGACCAAGTTGAGCAACTCAATGGCTCCGAGATGCAGAATCGCAAGTGGTTACTACAACTCGGTGGGACCGAACTGTTAAAATTGGTTGCACCGAGATTCAAACCTAGATCTACTCAATGAACTCGGTAAGACCGAAAGGAATAAATCGGTCAGACCAAAATGCATCAAGAGGTTTTGGAAGTTTAAGTCTGTGACAGATCGGTGGCTCCGAGTGCTCGTCACCCAGAGGGTTCGAATCTGACTTGATCAAACTTTGTGATGTAGTATGAATAGAGTTTGAGATGAGAAAACAATAGATAGCTAGAGGGAGTACTTAGGCATTCTTGTCCATCCATTGGCAAAAGAAAAGACCAAACAATCAAAGCAACAAATGGATGTCCTTGAATGAAGAAAATTATGCATCCAGCATGCTCACACAATAAGATGGCAAATGAAATATGTGGCAAAGCATGCACAAAGACTCGAGCATCTATCAAGCAATTGGCGATGACTAGGTCATCTATATATGAGTATATTGACTTAGGAGTCAAATGAGAACATTTGATCATAGGTCATACTGATCGTTTAAGTACGAGTGGGGTTACCACTTTTACATAAGGTGTTGTTGTGTTCATACCATTAGAGTGTCTTTAGCTCAATTCTTAGAGTAAAGCTCCCCCTAGATGTGATATCCCCTTTTTAGAGGGATGAACTAACCTTGGGTTTTGTCGATGATGGCTTCATGTAGATGTCGAAGATGTGGATGCTCAATGTTGATGTAGATTATTTGGAGCAATCCATTTGAGTGAGTTGTACTTTCAATACCTACATGGGTTAGTCCCACAAGGAACAAACAAGGATATCCATAGACATAGAGTGAAATACACAGAACATGATGTCCATGAAGTCATTAGGTTACCTTGTCCCTTGACTTACCAACAAGAGGGTTTGTGACTCCTTGAACTAGTGCAAGATGTGGAAGTTGATTACACTTGTCCTTGCCAATATGAATATGAGTGAAGTATGTTCGCGGAGTCACCCACATGAGCTCTCTAGTTCTTCTTCTTCGGGACCCACATCATCTTGATGGGAATCCTTGGGGTTGTAGATGTACTTGATGAAGTAGAACTTGACGTAGTCTTGGGAACCCACTTGACCAAGGCCTTTGAAGCTTCTTCAAATGCATAAATCTCCTCTTGAAGCTTGTCCTTGCATTTTAGCTTGTGGTCTTGCGGTGGAAGATCATCTTGAGCTTGTGTCCCCTTCAAGGAATTAGGATAATACTTCTCTTGTTGAGGAACAAACTTCATCTTGGGGTATTGATCTTATTCCCACTCAACTCCATTGGCATTGAACTTTCATTCAAAACCAACACCTTGACTCTTGCGGCGCTTCCCTTGCTTGCGTACAATTTCCTCAAATTGCTTACTTCCGGCAAGGCTCTTGTAAACACATTTCTCTATAATTCCCTTCAATAAGCTATTTTCTTGCTCAAGTGTAACTTGGCTAAGAGAATCATTAGTGGAATCAAGAGAACTACTAGAAGCAACAATATTGGATTTAGCATGATTATTGTTACTACTAGAAGAGTAATCTTTCTTAAGCTTGTTGCTAGATTTTACTTGTGGCATGTAAGTAGAAAAGAGTAAACACTTGGCAATGTAAGAAGAACTTTTCTTCCTAAGATCATCATTGATAGATTTTAAGAACCCATGTTCTTCCTCTAGGTTGAGCTTCTCGAAGCGTAGCTTCTCATGAGTTTTTAAAAGTTCTGATGATCTTCTGAAGTAGTTTCATGAGCTAACTTAAGAGTGTTTAGTTCTTTAGTTAGACGCTCAATATCCTTCTTATCATTTTCATTTGTTTCATCTTGATTAGCATGATTAATAGTAGTTTCATCATAGTCTTCATCACTAGCATTATCAACAAGTAACTCATCATCACCTAGCAAATCATCTTCATCACTATTGAAATCAATATACCCGGTGTGTGATACCTTGGGGCCTTTATCCATGAATCACCTTCCAATTCCTTCATTTGGCGAGTCAAATATGTCATAGGAGTTGGTTGACACAAGTGCAAGACTGGCAACACCTTCATCTTGAGTATATTCAGAGTCGGAGTGATAACTTCTCTCGGAGTGGTGATCGGAGTCAAAACCGTATACCCGTTCACCAACATGAGCTTGATGTCTTTATTTTGTATATCTCCTTGATGACTTGTTCTTCCTTTTCGAATCCTTGCTTCTGCCGAGAGGTTCTTCGTTCATAATGATCATCTCTACTCCTTCTCTCTCTTGGAGGTGATTCATCTCTTCTACTTATTCTTTTAGGTGAGTCTTCTTTTCTTTTGTATGGGGTCGTACACTCATTGGAGTAGTGTCCGGGTCTTCCACAATTGTACCAATTACGTTCACAACTAGAAGATCTTTTGTCATGGTAGGATCTTGATATGGAACTTCTCTCTTTGCTTCCACTCTTGTAGAATTTGTTGAAGTTCTTCACCATTAAGCTCAATTCCTCATTGAAGACTTGTTTTTCACTTGATGTGGCAGGAGCATCACATGAGGCTTTATATGCACCACTAGACTTGTTGTGAAGCTCTTCTTTGTCCTTGAGTGACATCTCATGAGCAACAATTCTTCCAATGACTTCTGTTGGCTTGAGATCTTTGTAATTGGGCATCATTTGTATCAATGTGCACACGGTATCATATTTTCCATCAGAGGCTCTTAGGATCTTTTTGATGATGAATCTGTCAGTCATCTCTTCACTTCCTAAGCTGGCAATCTCATTTGTGATGAGAGCAAGCCTGTAGTACATTTCAGTGACACCTTCACCATCCTTCATTTTGAACTTGTCAAGCTGACTTTGAAGCACATCCAACTTGGATTCCTTGCCGGACTCGGTACCTTCGTGCAAATCAATCGAAGTATCCCAAATTTCCTTTGCATTCTCAAGACGGCTAATTTTATTGAATTCTTCGAGGCACAATCCATTGAAGAGGATGTCGCAAGCTTAAGCGTTGTATTGCAGCATTTTCAACTCTTTTGTAGTTGCTTCACGATTTGGTTCTCTCCCATCGAAGAATTCACCTTGCAAACCAATACACATAATAGCCCAAATGGTGGGGTTATGTCCAAGAATATGCATTTTCAGCTTATGCTTCTAACTAGCAAAATTATCACCATCAAAGTAAGGACCTCTATGGTGGTAATTTCCCTCGCTAGACGCCATACTCTCCTAGGTTGTGAAACCAATGCTACGATCACCAAAGCTATGGAAATGAAGGCAAATGGAGACCAAAGCTCTGATACCACTTGTAGGACCGAAAGTATGTCTACAGGGGTGATTAGACTACTTGACCAAATAAAAATCTAGCCTTTTCCCAATTTTATGTCTTGGCAGATTTTAGCAACTTAACACAAGTCAAGCAATCAACCTACACATGCAATTCTAAGAGTATAGCAGTGGAATGTAAATCATTGCATATGAAGGTAAAGGGGAGGAGTTTAGAGGGAGCAAACACAATGTAGAAACGGAGATTTTTGGCATGGTTCTGATAGGTGGTGCTATCGTACATCCACATTGATGGAGACTTCAACCCACAAAGGGTAACGGTTGCGCGAGTCCACGGAGGGCTCCACCAACGAAGAAGTAACCTTGTCTGTAACATCCCAAATTTGCAATTTGGAATGTTAAATACTAGATCATCATGCATAGCATATTTTCTTGCATTTGGTTCGATCCTAGAAATTTCACGCAACTCAAGGACCTTTGGAGAGAGTTGGAGATTTCGTTATTTTCATATTTGAGAGTTTTCTCAAATTTTGAAAAAAGAGGATCATTTGATTTATTTATTTCATCTTCAATTATTTTTCCAATATCCAAAAATATAAGAGAGGGAATAATATGACTTTCCCAAATTTAGGAAAAATGAAGATTTAATGAATAAATCAAATTTTGGTTTTGCCGGAGTTTTGTTGCTTTTTATTTGGATAGGGAAAAATGCGTGTTTTCAAAAATGCATTTTAGGCCCGGAGTAAAGTTCATTTTGTTCGACTCGTTGTCAGGAGTCGGGGAAAATTTACTTTAGGTTTTTCGGAGTTCGTTTAGTTAGTTTTCTTTTGTTTTTCTGCGCAGAACCGATAAAAAAAAAGAGAGCAGCGCCCCGCCTGGGCAAGGGCCCAGCCGGCCGGCCCAGCCGCAAGCCGCCCTGCGCGCCAGCGCCAGCCCCGCCACCTGCCTTGCGCCGCCCCCTAGGCCGAGTCCTAGTAGGACTCTAGG
>NC_041390.1:443565493-443573643 GCF_002162155.2 Triticum dicoccoides | reverse complement strand
ATAAATACCCAAGCCCCCCCTCTCCTCCCCAAGCCGCAGCCGCCTATAGCCGCCGCCGCCTAGCCGCCGCCTATAGCCGCCGCCGCCGCCTATAGCCGCCGCCGCCGCCTAGCCGCCGCCGCCGCCTAGCTGCCGCCGCCGCCCTTGCACCCCGCCGCCGCCGGAGGTAGCCCCGCGCCGCGCCTCTTTTTCTTCGCCGGTTCGGTTTTTCTTAAAAGAACCGTTCCGTTTCTTTTCCGTTTTCTTCCGGCTTTGTTTCGGTTTTCTTCCGAAACCCTAGATCGGTTTTTCGTTCTTCTTTCGGACCGTTCGTCTCAACGAACGTGATCAACGATTTTTCCCGGTTAACGCCGCCCGTTCGTTTAACCGTTCGTTTCTTTCTTTTCGTCGGTTTTATTCCGCGTTCTTTCCGATCGTGATCTCAGATCCGATCTTCGTTCTAGTCTTTCTTCCCGCTCGTTTATCGGAATCAGGTGATTCAAGCGCCTGGAGTTTCATTTCAAAACCGCCGTTCCGTCTAATCAACTTAAACAAGTTTTTGCCCCGGTAAAATTTGACCTAGTTTCAACTTGCTAGAACCGAGTTGTTTCTTCCGCCGTTTGTTTTTCCGTTGTTTGTTCGGTTCTTTCTTTCTTTGCAACCGGAGTTCTTAAGTTGAATTTTCTGGTTCGTTCTCTTGTTCGAGTTTTACCTGTGCATTAGATGAGTACTTATTGTATGCTTGTTGTTTGTCTGCGATAGATCACCCGGATTGCGTCGCTTGTTACTTTGAAACCCTAGGTCTTGCGGATCATCAGCAAGGCAAGTAACACTTTGATCATACCTTTTCTACAACCCATGTTTTACTGCATTAGATCAATCCTCTCACATTGCATGATTAGGATCTAATTAAATTGAGGGATGGGAAGTAGATGAGGTAGTACCTATTACCTGTATTATTATGAAACCTTTGGGAGTTACTTCTACGCTTGCTATTTATGCCATGCTATGCTAGTAGACGTGGATTGGGTGAGTGATATCCATGACAGATGTGAGTTGATAATTTTAATGGTTTATCTAAGGTGGCAACTTAAACACACATCTGGGTGGATTGAGGCACCTGATGTCTATCAGGACTTGCCTGTTTCTATTTCGGACCGCCACCCAGGCTCAAAGGGATCATAAGATCTTTCATGCTAGAAACTTTCGTGTGCAGCCACAAGCCATTATGGGCTCTGGCATAGTTGACTAAGTCGTGCGAACTCTTACGGGTAGACTAGCAGATGTAGGGGAAAGTAGGTGTACCGGTGTACCCACATGTAAGGTGCTAGCGCTTCTGAAAGACTGTGTCTCGGTCATCCGTTTCTCAAACACCATGTAGTGCGAGAAACCAAACGAAGGCGATCGAGTCTTGTGGGGAAAAGTGCGCAAACCTCTGCAGAGTGTACAAACTAATCATGATTAGCCGTGTCCCCGGTTATGGACAACTTGAGTATCTAGTACTTGAATATCATGTGAATCTCATCATGTTACTTCTAATTAATATTGTTGGGTTTAATTGTTCACTTAATTGGGATCGGAATGCTGTCAACCATTCTTGATGTTTAACAACTACCATGATAGTTAAATAAATTTATTCCTTTGCAGTAGGGAAAAATTGGCTTTACGCAAAACTGTAACCATAGAGCTTTCCACCAGCCATATATGCATATAGTATAGCTGTTTCATTCCATTACTCTCTATGTGTTACGTTGCCAGCATATTCCATGTGCTGACCCGTTTTCGGGCTGCAACTTTCATGTTGCAGACTTTTCAAACGACGAGTAAGGTGCTTTTAGGTCGTGGTTCTATACTTAGTGATGCCGTTGGAGTTGATGGACCCATTTATCTTCCGAGTCTTCCGCTGTTATCGTTATTAGATGGCCTTAAGCCATATTTATTGTAATAAGTTCTCTTTGAGACAACGATGTAATAAGTGTGTGATTGCCACTCTGCTATAAATCCTTCGATGTACTGTGTGGTGTCAGCATTACTGATCCAGGGATGACACCGGAGCACAGAGCACTTGATCCATTCGGGTCGGGTCGCTACAGAGAATGGTATTAGAGCACACGCTGACTGTAGGACACGACCACTAAGTTAAAGCCATAGAACACCATTCTCTTCTCATTTTCTAACTCCTCATCTTTTCTACTCTATTAGGATGACGAACGCGAAGATTAAGTATGCTCAACCGGATGAAGGCACACCATTTGGATTTCACCTGAAGGAAGTCACCAAGTACCTGAACATTGGATTACCAAGCTTCACGGGAACCTTCAACACCACTCTTCCTGAAGAGGAGCACTGGAAGATTCAAGCTCACGTTCCGGGAAGGACATTCGCACCAATCACGAAGCCTATAGATAGTGTTTTTAATGCACCAACCTGGAGTCTGGGAAAGAGCATGGCAGCTCATATCACCATAGGATGCATTGGAGAAGTTTATCAAGAAGACCTCAAGGACACTATCTACCAGATTTGCGGACGCCGAGATGAACAATGGGAGTTAGTCAGCACCAAGAAGGATAGATCCATTGCATCTTTCATCCAGGAGTTAAACCAGCACATTCGACGCCACGAGAACCAGATGTGCAATGATATGATAGAGTTGAAGAATGCGAAGGCAAGGATCATCGAGCTAGAAGGAGAACTGGAGTCTACACGCAAGGACTACATGGACGAGATCGTAGCACTAGAAGACACAATGGCGATCTTAAGAAGGAGATTGAAGAACTCAAGAGGAAGTTAGCATCCAAAGAGGAAGACGAGTACGTCGTATGTCCGGACAACTACATCATCATCGACGACACCGATTCGGATCCAAGTGAACCCGACTTTGAAGACGAAGCTGGAGCAGATATCATGGAGTCTTCCACCGGTTCAAATTTCTAGATGACCACCAGATAGTAGTAGCATTCCCCCCCTGTAAACATCATAGTCGAGCACTTTTGGGATAGTTTTAGACCGATTGTAAGCCCTTGTTTGATTGAATGACGTGATTTTGTGTGCACTTGCTCATGTGCATTGGGGTAGTGTTTTCCCTTTAGACCTCACTCTATTCTTAATTCTCGTCTTTTCTAAACCCTCAGATGCCTCCGAGACGTGACAATGGATTCCCACCGGAGCTCACTCAGTTGATCCAGCAACAGAATCAATTGATACAGATGTTAGTCCAAAACCAGCAGAACAACAACAACAACAACCCACCACCACCACCACCTGTTGACCACTTAGCCCATTTCCTTAGGCTGAATCCGCCGGTGTTTTCCAGTAGCACCGAGCCAATAGTAGCAGACGATTGGCTCCGCAAGATAGGAAGGGAGTTGACTACTGCAAGATGCACGGATGTTGAGAAAGTGAAGTTTTCCGCTCACCAGCTTGACGGACCCGCGGCAGCATGGTGGGAGAATTTCACAGCCACTTACCCAGTTGACACTGTCACATGGGATCAGTTTCAGCAAGCTTTCCGCACTGCCCATGTTTCAGCAGGAGCTATGGCCATGAAGAAGCGTGAGTTTCGCAACTTACGCCAAGGAGGAAGGACAGTTGGCCAGTACGTTGACGATTTCAGCAAGTTAGCACGTTATGCCCCAGATGACGTTGCTACGGATGCAACTAAGCAGGAGAAGTTTCTGGAAGGACTGAATGATGAACTAAGCATGCAGTTGATGGTAGCGAGTTTCAACAACTACCAGGAGTTGGTAGATCGTTCCATCATGATTGAAGGAAAGAAACAGCAGATTGAGAACCGTAAGAGGAAGTATGGATAGGGGAAGTATAACCCTGGAGCCCAGCAGAAGCCCCGTTTTACCCCTAAACCGGGATTTCAGTTTCAGCATACCCATGGAGGAGGTAGCTCGCACAACCATAATGGCCACAAGAATGGTAATGGGAATGGAGGAAGCAACGGCCAGAACCGGACCACCCCATCGACCCCAACTAAGAGAGATCTGAGTCAAGTCACCTGGTTCAAGTGTTCGAAGACCGGACATTATGCCAATGAATGTCCTGAAGGCCAGAATGGAAATGGCAATGGAATCTCTGGGAAGAAGCCGAACCCTTTCAATAGGGGACAGGTGAACCACGTTAATGTGGAGGAGGTTGAAGATCAGCCCGATGCAGTAATCGGTAAGTTTTTGGTTAAGTCATTTACCGCACTCGTTCTTTTCGATACTGGTGCATCGCATTCATACATATCAAGGGGATTTGTGGAAAAGTATAGCCTGCCCACTAGGATTCTTAAAACGCCTATGCTTGTAAGCTCGCCAGGAGCAGAGTACATGGCCAGACAAGGATGTTTCCAAGTGCCATTAAGTATAGGAAGGCATGTTTTCCCAACGGATTTAATTATTCTGGAATCCCAAGGTCTGGATGTGATTCTTGGTATGGATTGGTTGTCGATGTATGGAGGAAACATCGATTGCGCCAGTAAGACAATTTTGCTTACCACACCAGAAGGAAGAAGGATCAAGTATGTATCCCGGCATGTGCCAAACAGGACACAAGTGAACTGCTTAACAGGAGTTGTGCAAGAGGAAGTACCAGTGGTGAAGGATTTTCCTGATGTATTTCCTGAGGAATTACCAGGCATGCCACCAGATAGAGACATTGAGTTTTTGATTGAGTTATTGCCAGGTACCGGCCCAATATCGAAGCGACCATACCGGATGCCAGCAAAGGATTTGGTAGAAATTAAGAATCAGATTAAGGAGTTATTGGATAAAGGTTACATTCGCCCAAGTTCTTCGCCTTGGGGATCACCAGTACTTCTAGTGGAAAAGAAGGATGGATCATTAAGGATGGTTGTTGATTATCGAGGATTGAATGAAGTAACCATCAAGAATAAGTACCCACTGCCAATGATTAATGATCTGTTTGATCGTTTGCAAGGAGCTAAAGTGTTTTCCAAGATCGATTTGCGATCAGGGTACCATCAATTGAAGATTCGAGAGCAGGACATACCTAAGACAGCATTCACCACAAGATATGGATTGTATGAGTATACCGTTATGTCATTTGGATTGACTAACACACCTGCCTATTTTATGAGCCTGATGAACAAAGTGTTTATGGAGTTTTTGGATAAGTTCGTTGTAGTGTTCATTGATGACATCCTGGTTTATTCAAAGAATGAAGAGGATCATAAGGAACATTTGCGTTTGGTTTTGGAGAAACTAAGGGAACATCAGTTATACGCCAAATTCAGCAAATGCAAGTTTTGGTTAAAGAAAGTTGGATTCCTCGGACACATTATATCCGGAGAGGGTATAGCAGTTGACCCACAAAGGTTGAGACCGTAACCGAATGGGAAGCACCAACAACAGTTGGAGAGATCCGGAGTTTTCTTGGAATCGCAGGATACTATCGGAGGTTTATTGAGAATTTCTCAAAGATTGTGAAGCCTATGACGGAGTTGTTGAAGAAGGATACTAAGTTCAATTGGACTGAGGAGTGTGAGGCTAGTTTCCAGGAGTTGAAGAAACGTTTGGTCACCTCACCAGTATTGATTTTGCCAGATCAGACCAAGGATTATGAGGTGTATTGCGATGCTTCACGTCGAGGACTTGGAGCAGTGCTTATGCAGGAAGGGAGAGTTGTTTCGTATGCTTCACGGCAACTGAAGCCTCATGAGTTGAATTATGCCACGCATGATTTGGAGTTAGCAGCCGTAGTGCATGCATTGAAAACGTGGAGACTTTTCCTCATTGGAAATCATTGTGAGGTGTACACGGATCACAAGAGCTTGAAGTACATTTTCACGAAGAAGGAGTTGAACCTCAGACAGAGGAGATGGTTGGAGCTCATCAAGGATTATGATATGAGATTGCATTACCATCCTGGAAAAGCTAATGTAGTAGCTGATGCATTGAGCCGTAAGAGCCATGTCAATACTCTAATGATAGGGAAAATACCCAAGGAGTTAGCAGAAAACTTTCGTGAGCTATGTTTGGAAATAGTTCCGAGAGGCTATGTAGCAGCATTGGAGATTCAGTCAACATTGATGGATAAGATCAGAGAAGCTCAGAAATCTGACAAGGAGATTGCTTCTATAAAAGAGAAATTGAGCGAAGGAAAAGCAAAGGGATTTCGTGAGGATGAGCACGACACCCTATGGTTTGAAGACCGGTTTATGTGCCAAATGACCCGGAGATCAGGAAGTTGATTTTGCAAGAGGCACATGATTCACCGTATTCGATTCACCCAGGGAATACCAAGATGTATTTGGATTTAAAGGAAACATTCTGGTGGACCGGAATGAAGAAGGATATTGCAGCATATGTAGCAGTTTGTGACGTATGTCAGAGAGTAAAGGCAGAGCATCAGAAGCCAGCAGGATTGTTACAACCATTGCCGATACCCGAATGGAAGTGGGATAAGATAGGCATGGATTTTATCACGGGACTACCCAGGACAAAGGCAGGCTACGATTCGATATGGGTAGTAGTTGATCGTTTGACGAAGGTAGCACATTTTATTCCAGTTAAGACCACTTACACCAGTGCTAAGTTGGCAAAGATATACATGACTAGGATCATTTGTTTGCATGGAGTTCCAAGGAGTATCGTATCAGATAGAGGAACCCAATTTACCTCAAATTTTTGGAATCAGTTGTATGAAACTTTGGGTACCAGACTAGAGTTCAGCACAGCTTTTCATCCGCAGACAGATGGACAGACCGAGAGAGTCAATCAGATTCTGGAAGATATGCTGAGAGCTTGTGCACTAGATTATGGATCTAGCTGGGACGATAACTTGCCGTATGCGGAGTTTTCTTATAACAACAGTTACCAAACCAGTTTGAAGATGGCACCTTTCGAAGCTTTATACGGAAGGAGGTGCAGGACACCGTTGTCATGGGACGAAGTTGGAGACCGTCAATTCTTTGGACCAGATTTGATTAAGGAGTCTGAACGGAAAGTTAAGTTGATTCGCGATAGGCTCAAGGTAGCCCAGTCCAGGCAGAAGAGCTACGCAGATTCTAAACGCAAGGAGACAGTCTACGAAACCGGAGACAGAGTTTATCTTCGAGTATCCCCACTTCGAGGAGTTAAGCGCTTTGGAGTTAAGGGAAAGTTAGCACCGCATTTGGTTGGACCGTACAAGATCTTGCAACGTATGGGAGAAGTCGCTTATAAGTTGGAATTACCAGAGGGACTGTCAGGAGTTCATGATGTATTCCATGTTTCTCAGCTAAAGAAATGTTACGCCGAGATGGCGGAGGTACCACTAAGAGATACCATGCCACTCGAAGCGATTCAGTTGAAGGATGACTTAACATATGAGGAGAAGCCAGTCAAGATTCTCGATTATGCCAGCAGAGTCACCCGCAACAAGGTTATCAAGTTTTGCAAAGTTCAGTGGAACCACCACTTAGAGGATGAAGCCACCTGGGAGAGAGAAGAAGATTTGCTCAAGGACCACCCTCACCTATTTTCTAGCCAACCCGAATCTCGAGGGCGAGATTCATCTTAAGGGGGGTAGGTTTGTAACATCCCAAATTTGCAATTTGGAATGTTAAACACTAGATCATCATGCATAGCATATTTTCTTGCATTTGGGTCGATCCTAGAAATTTCACGCAACTCAAGGACCTTCGGAGAGAGTTGGAGATTTCGTTATTTTAATATTTGAGAGTTTTCTCAAATTTTGAAAAAAGAGGATCATTTGATTTATTTATTTCATCTTCAATTATTTTTCCAATATCCAAAAATATAAGAGAGGGAATAATACGACTTTCCCAAATTTAGGAAAAATGAAGATTTAATGAATAAATCAAATTTTGGTTTTGCCGGAGTTTTGTTGCTTTTTATTTGGATAGGGAAAAATGCGTGTTTTCAAAAATTGCATTTTAGGCCCGGAGTAAAGTTCATTTTGTTCGACTCGTTGTCAGGAGTCGTGGAAAATTTACTTTAGGTTTTTCGGAGTTTGTTTAGTTAGTTTTCTTTTGTTTTTCTGCGTGGAACCGATAAAAAAAAAGAGAGCAGCGCCCCGCCTGGGCCAAGGGCCCAGCCGCCAGCCGCCCTGCGCGCCAGCGCCAGCCCCGCCGCCTGCCTTGCGCCGCCCCCTAGGCCGAGTCCTAGTAGGACTCTAGGCCGCCCCCCCTTTTTTTTTTGCTTGCCCCTCCCCCA
>NC_041390.1:443532517-443565124 GCF_002162155.2 Triticum dicoccoides | reverse complement strand
CCCCCCTCTCCTCCCCAAGCCGCCGCCGCCTATAGCCGCTGCCGCCTAGCCGCCGCCGCCTAGCCGCCCCGCCGCCTAGCTGCCGCCGCCGCCCTTGCACCCCGCCGCCGCCGGAGGTAGCCCCGCGCCGCGCCTCTTTTTCTTCCCCGGTTCGGTTTTTCTTAAAAGAACCGTTTCGTTTCTTTTCCGTTTTCTTCCGGCTTTGTTTCGGTTTTCTTCCGAAACCCTAGATCGGTTTTTCGTTCTTCTTTCGGACCGTTCGTCTCAACGAATGTGATCACCGATTTTTCCCGGTTAACGACGCCCGTTCGTTTAACCGTTCGTCTCTTTCTTTTCGTCGGTTTTATTCTGCGTTCTTTCCGATCGTGATCTCAGATCCGATCTTCGTTCTAGTCTTTCTTCCCGCTCGTTTATCGGAATCAGGTGATTCAAGCGCCTGGAGTTTCATTTCAAAACCGCCGTTCCGTCTAATCAACTTAAACAAGTTTTTTCCCCGGTAAAATTTGACCTAGTTTCAACTTGCTAGAACCGAGTTGTTTCTTCCGCCGTTTGTTTTTCTGTCGTTTGTTCGGTTCTTTCTTTCTTTGCAACCGGAGTTCTTAAGTTGAATTTTCTGGTTCGTTCTCTTGTTCGAGTTTTACCTGTGCATTAGATGAGTACTTATTGTATGCTTGTTGTTTGTCTGCGATAGATCACCCGGATTGCGCCGCTTGTTACTTCGAAACCCTAGGTCTCGCGGATCATCAGCAAGGCAAGTAACACTTTGATCATACCTTTTCTACAACCCATGTTTTACTGCATTAGATCAATCCTCTCACATTGCATGATTAGGATCTAATTAAATTGAGGGATGGGAAGTAGATGAGGTAGTACCTATTACCTGTATTATTATGAAACCTTTGGGAGTTACTTCTACGCTTGCTATTTATGCCATGCTATGCTAGTAGACGTGGATTGGGTGAGTGATATCCATGACAGATGTGAGTTGATAATTTTAATGGTTTATCTAAGGTGGCAACTTAAACACACATCTGGGTGGATTGAGGCACCTGATGTCTATCAGGACTTGCCTGTTTTTATTTCGGACCGCCACCCAGGCTCAAAGGGATCATAAGATCTTTCATGCTAGAAACTTCCGTGTGCTGCCACAAGCCATTATGGGCTCTGGCATAGTTGACTAAGTCATGCGAACTCTTACGGGTAGACTAGCAGATGTAGGGGAAAGTAGGTGTACCGGTCTACCCACATGTCAGGTGCAAGCGCTTCTGAAAGGCTGTGTCTCGGTCATCCGTTTCTCAAACACCATGTAGTGCGAGAAACCAAACGGAGGCGATCGAGTCTTGTGGGGAAAAGTGCGCAAACATCTACAGAGTGTACAAACTAATCATGATTAGCCGTGTCCCCGGTTATGGACAACTTGAGTATCTAGTACTTGAATATCATGTGAATCTCATCATGTTACTTCTAATTAATATTGTTGGGTTTAATTGTTCACTTAATTGGGATCGGAATGCTGTCAACCATTCTCGATGTTTAACAACTACCATGATAGTTAAATAAATTTATTCCTTTGCAGTAAGGAAAAATTGGCTTTACGCAAAACTGTAACCATAGAGCTTTCCACCAGCCATATATGCATATAGTATAGCTGTTTCATTCCATTACTTTCTATGTGTTACATTGCCAGCATATTCCATGTGCTGACCTGTTTTCGGGCTGCAACTTTCATGTTGCAGACTTTTCAGACGACGAGTAAGGTGCTTTTAGGTCGTGGTTCTATACTCAGTGATGCCGTTGGAGTTGATGGACACATTTATCTTCCGAGTCTTCCGCTGTTATCGTTATTAGATGGCCTTAAGCCATATTTATTGTAATAAGTTCTCTTTGAGACAACGATGTAATAAGTGTGTGATTGCCACTCTGCTATAAATCCTTCTATGTACTGTGTGGTGTCAGCATTACTGATCCAGGGATGACTCCGGAGCACAGAGCACTTGATCCATTCGGGTCAGGTCGCTACATTGTCTATCCCACCATGGCCATCGCCCATGAAGGACTTCTCTCACTTGGGTAGATCTTCACGAAGTAGGCGATCTCCTTGCCCTTACAAACTCCTTGGTTCAACTCCGCAATCTTGATGGAGGCTCCTAAGTGACACCTAACAAATCTAGGAGACACCACTCTCCAAAAGGTAATAGATGGTGTGTTGATGATGAACTCATTGCTCTTGTGCTTCAAATGATAGTCTCCCCAACACTCAACTCTCTCTCCCAGATTTGGATATGGTGGAAAGATGATTTGAGTGGAAAGCAACTTGGGGAAGGCTAGTGATCAAGATTCATGTGGTTGGATTGGAATGTCTTGGTCTCAACACATGAGTGGGTGATTCTTTCTCAGAAAATGAGTAGTGGAAGTGTAGGCATGTTCTGATGGCTCTCTCTCAAATGGAGAATGGGGTGAAGGGGTATTTATAGCCTCCACACAAAATCTAACCGTTACACACAATTTACCAAACTTGGTGGGACCGAATAGAGAAACTCGGTGAGACCGACCTGGTTCAAAATGTAAACGTTAGGCTTTTCAGTGGGACCGACAATACCAACTCGGTGAGGCCGATGCGCTAGGGTTAGGGCGAAACCTCATCTCAGTGAGACCGATCACATGAACTCGGTGAGACTGATTTCAGTAATAAGAAAACAGAGACTTGGCCAGGCAAACTTGGTGGGACCGATCGCTCATTTCGGTGAGACCGAAACATTACGAAAAGGAAATAGAGAGTTTGCATTGCCAACTCGGTGGGACTGATCGCTCATCTCAGTTAGACCGAAGAGTTTCGAAGGGAAATGGAGAGTTTGCAATCCCATCTCGGTGAGACAGAGATCCCTATCGGTGAGACCGAACTGATTAAGGTTTCTGGCAGTGGCTATGTCAAGTGAACTCGGTGGCGCCGGATGGATCAAATCGGTGGGGCCAAGTTTGACTTTAGGTTTAGGACATATCAGTAAGCATTTTGAGCTAGCAAGCCATTAAGCAACACATCATCCCCTTTTAATAGTATTGGCTTTTCCTATGGACTCAGTGTGATCTTGGATCACTAAAATGTAAATGTAGAGTCTTGAGCTTTTGCCAATATGTGTCCTTAGCATTTTGAGGGGTCCACATTTCTAGTCCATGTCGTACCAATCATTAAACTTTCTGAAACATTAATCTTGAATGGATATTAGTTCAATGAGCTATATGTTGTTGTGAATTACCAAAACCACCCGGGGATTAGTTGCACTTTCAGGTATTTTATTTTCCCACACAAGACTTCAACATCTCTAACAATCCCAATTGGTGATATAGTATCTGTATTAACAAGGTTAATAGTAACATCAATATCTTCTATCTCAGCAGGTGCAACAATATCATTCATAATTTCTTGGTATAAGTGTAACATCCCAATTTTCAATTTGGATGTTATACATAGGTCACCATATGCATATCATATTTTATTTTCATTTTTTGTTGAGATCCTAGAAATCTTAAGCAACTCAAGGACCCAAGGAGAGAGTTGGGGATTTCATAAATTTTTCATATTTGAATTTTCTCAAATTTGAAAAGAGGATCAATTTGATTTTAATATTTTTCTCTCCAATTATTTCCAATATTTAAAATAAAAGAGAGAAGATGAGATGACTTCTTCAAAAGAAAGGAATATTGGAGAAGAAAATTTAAAATCAAATTTATATTTTATTGGGATTTTATTAGCTATTTTATTTGAACTAAAAAAATATGCATTTTTGAAAATTGCATTTTTAGGACAGAAAAATGTTCACTTTGTTCTAAATAATAGGATTAGACGGCGAAAATTGTTTCTGGTATTTTTAGAATTTTTCTATATTTTATTAGGATTTTTCTTCGGGCAGAATTTTATATTAAAAAAATCTTCTTCCCACCTGATTGGGCCGAAGGCCCAGCCGAGCAGGCCGGCCCGCCTGCGTGCCGCCTCCCTCCCGCGCGAGGACTCCGTGCAGCCGCCGCCGGAGCTCGATTACGAGCTGGACTCCTCCCAGCGCCCTCCTCCCCAAGGCAGACCCCCCTCGGACCTTTATAAGGAGCCCCGCCGCCGCCTCCTCTCCTCCCCACCAAGCCACCGCGCCGCCGCCGCTTCTAGCCACTGCCGCCACTTCAAGCTGCCGCCCCGCGCCGCCGACGCCGCCGCCCGCCACGCGCAGCCGGTGCCGCCGCCTCGCCTGAGTCGCCGGACTCGTCGCCATCATAGACCGGTACAAAACCGTCCTGCTTCACCGGTTTATTTTTGGATTTTTTCTTCTTCTTCGGTTTAGATCGATTTATTTTTTTAGGTTAGGGTTTTTATCGGTTTATTTCCGATCGATTTTATTTAGCGAACACTCTCTGTTTAGTTTGTTTTAACGAACACTCTCTGTATCAATGATGTTCAGCGAGTAGCGGGTCGTGTTGCCGCTTTAAGCCGGTTCATAAGTCGGTTAGGTGAGAAGGCCCTACCGCTGTACCAACTGATGAAGAAGGCAGACACCTTTGTCTGGAGTAATGCTGCTAATACTGCTTTTGAGGATTTGAAGAGGCAGTTATCTGAGCCGCCAGATCTTGCAGCTCCCGTTGACAAAGAGCCTTTGCTGTTATATGTGGCTGCTAATTCACGAGCTGTCAGTGTGGCAATTGTGGTAGAGCGCAAGGAGGCTGGTAAGGAACATCCGGTTCAACGACCGGTTTATTATGTCAGTGAGGT
Source organism: Triticum dicoccoides (assembly GCF_002162155.2). Classification (NCBI taxonomy): domain Eukaryota; kingdom Viridiplantae; phylum Streptophyta; class Magnoliopsida; order Poales; family Poaceae; genus Triticum; species Triticum dicoccoides. Next base: position 443,560,371 of record NC_041390.1, on the reverse strand, counting down.
ACTCATCGAGTCAAAACAGAGATATCCTCATTGGCAGAAACTTGTGTACGGGGTGTTCATGGCAAGCCGGAAGTTGAAGCAATACTTCCAAGGTCACCCTATCACTGTGGTAAGTTCTGCCCCCTTGGGAGACATTATTCAAAACAGAGAGGCTACAGGACGAGTCGCCAAGTGGGCCATCGAGCTCGGGCCTCATGGTCTAAAGTACGTGCCACGCACTGCCATTAAGTCTCAAGCTTTGGTGGACTTCATCAACGACTGGATAGAACTACATGCACCTGAGGAGAAGCCCGATAACACTTATTGGACTATTCACTTTGATGGATCCAGACAGTTGGAAGGCTTGGGGGCTGGAGTCGTGTTAACTTCCCCTCGAGGTGACAAATTTTGTTATGTGCTCCGGCTTATGTTTCCTTGTACTAACAATGCAGCTGAGTACGAGGCCCTACTCCATGGTCTCCGGATGGCCAAAGAGATGAACTTGAGCCGGGTAAGATGCTTGGGAGACTCAGACCTTGTGGCTCAACAGGTGTCAGGCAAGTGGGACTCTAAAGATCCCCTTATGGAGGCTTACCGTCGTGAAGTCGATGATGTGGCTGGACATTTCAAGGGTTATGTGGTGGAACACATTGATCGAAGGAATAATGAGGCGGCTGATGCCTTAAGCCGGCTGGGATCTCAGCGTAAGCCGGTGCCGCCTAACACCTTTCTTGATGTTTTGCATAATCCATCTGTTAAGTTACCTACAGAGGAAGATCTGGCAATACAAGACCCGGAGGCACAGCTGGTGGCGGCTCTCCACGTTATCCCGGATTGGACAGTGCCTTATTTGGCTTATATGACCTGGGGAGAGTTGCCTGAAGATGAGACCTTGGCAAGACAAATCGTCCGGCGTTCCAAGTCCATGGCAATTGTCAATGACGAGTTACATCATAGCAGCATCACTGGAGCGTTTCAACGTTGCGTGTCACCTATAGAGGGTCAGGAGATCCGCCGTGAGATTCATGAAGGCGATTGTGGTCATCACGCCGGCTCAAAATCTCTTGTGGCCAAAGCTTTTCGTCATGGGTTTTATTGGCTGACGGCTCATGCTAATGAAGAAGACCTGGTCAGTAAATGTGACGGATGTCAGAAATTCTCACGACGAGCCCATTTGCCAGCTCAAGAATTGAGGATGATTCCAATTACTTGGCCGTTTGTAGTCTGGGGGCTTGATATGGTCGGGCCTTTCAAAAGGTCTAAGGATAAAAAGACGCACCTCTTGGTGGTGGTTGACAAGTTCACAAAGTGGGTGGAGGCGGAGCCAGTCATTAAGTGTGATGCAGCCACGACGGTCCAGTTTATGAAAAAGGTGATCTTTCGCTTTGGTTTTCCACACAGCATCTTAACTGATAATGGCACTTACCTCTCCAAAGGAGCTATGGAAGAGTTCTGTCAACGAGAGCATATCCGGCTTGACGTTTCAGTTGTGGCTCACCCTCAATCCAATGGTCAAGCAGAACGAGCTAATCAAGAAATCTTGAGGGGTATCAAGCCCCGGCTATTGGTCCCCTTGCAGCGGACGCCGGGTTGTTGGGTGGAGGAGTTACCTTCTGTACTTTGGAGCATCAATACTACACCTAACAGATCTACGGGTTACACGCCTTTCTTCATGGTGTATGGAGCAGAGGCGGTCCTGCCAAGTGACATCCGTCATGATTCACCCCGTGTGGCGGCTTATGTTGAGGAAGGCACCGAAAAAGCTCGGCAAGACGCACTTCACCTATTGGATGAAGAGAGAGACTTGGCAATAGCCCGCTCGGCTATTTACCAGCAAGATCTGCGCCGCTACCACAGCCGCCGGGTTAGGTCCAGAACCTTTCAGGAAGGCGACTTAGTGCTCTGACTCATCCATGATCAATATGACATGCACAAGCTATCCCCTCCTTAGGAAGGACCCTTTGTGGTCAGCAAGAATCTGAACAACGGATCATATTACCTTATCGACGTTCGGGAGCACAAAGACTCACGTCAGTCGGAGGAGGAGACCCGTCAGCCGTGGAATATCCCTCATCTTCGGCCTTATTATACTTGAGCCATCGGCTCTAATGTGTATATACTTATACTATATATATTACATAAAGCAATACAGCAGGACCTTTGTCCCTTTTTCCACTCCCAAAAAAAGGTTTATGTGTTTTTTTTGTCAGGTAGTGGAGATAACCAAGGAGAAGCGGATCATATCTGAATCCGGCTTTTCTTTGGTCCGGCTTATGATCATATCTGAATCTAGCTGTGATCACTTGGGGGCTTCCTGTTCAAACATAGGTCGTATTCGAACCAAAGAGAACATAGCTGTCGATACCCACTTGATCGGCATCGCCACATCCACTGGGGGCTAACAGGTCGTATCTGAATCTTAGCTCAACCCCTTTGGAACGGTTCACTGATCGTATTCGAATCAGAAACCCTTGAATTTTGTTCATCATATTTTACAAGTATCAACATTGAATATCTTGCGACCCTCTGAAAATACAATGGAATACATTGCAATCCTCCAGGATTAATGTTGGTTACATCAGGTTGTTAAGTACCAGGTGAACTTTTATGTGCCAATTTTCAGGAGATTAAACTTACCCTCGGAGGTTGGCTTATATAAGCCGGAAAAGCAGCCGTAAGAATTACAGGGCAATGCAAGACATTTCTGCAAAGGACATAACGGATTTATATAAACTACAAAGTGCATAGTGATGGCGGCTTATGCAAGTATTAAGGGCCATAAGCATGTGCAAAGGCATAGCAAAACTCAAGGTATTTTCTACTCTGTTACAAGACTCTCCGAGTCTGAATGATGCGGCATTGTTTTTCTACAACGACATAAGCAGGTGGCGCCTGGCAATCTACTCTTGGGGTTGACTTGAAGCCTCCGGGTTATCCTTATCCGCCTCTCCGCCGGCTATTTTGTCCTGGAAGGATGATGAGGCCCAGTCAATGCCACTCAAGGCCTCAAACTCAGCTTCATCATCTATTAAACCGGTTGGGTCGACTTCAGGGGCAAAGGTGTGCTTTCGGGTTGGAGGGATTAAGCTGACATCGTCATAATGCGGTGTGGGGATCCTCCGATTCTCCTTGTCATAACCCAGCTGACACTTGGTGAGGTCAGTGTCGTTCCCAATAAGAGTAGCCACCGGGCGTATATTCTTCACACAGGCGGTGAAGTCCTTATCATTAAACACAGTGCCACCTTCCTTCAAATGTGGATACCCAAGAGCAATATCACCGGGGTCTAGCTCTAGAAGCCACGCCTTGGCTCAGCTCAATGCGGCTATAGCTCCGGCTCTTGCAGATGCTCGTCTTAACTCTTGGATTCGCTGAGGTAGCACAGCAAGCCGCTTCAGCACATCCTGCAGGAGATAGGGAACATCATTTGATAAAGCCACAACGGCCAGAGCACATTGTGACCCGGTGTAGAGCTGTTCCACCAGAGTATAAACTGCCTTTAGCTTGATCACCATGTTCTGCTTCAGATTTGTGCTCCTAGGGCCTGCGTTATTAAGCATAAGGTGAGCCGAAGGAAACAACTGAAATGGTCATTAAAGGAGTTTTGCAGTGTTTAAGGTTTGAGTAAGTCACTCACCAAAGATTGATGAGACCATTCGAGATATCTAGCGCTTTAAGTCGGGCAGTTCAGCCGTTGCTTCCGCAAGCGATGTCTCTGCTGTCTCGGCCCGGGTCACCAGTGCGGCCTTTACATCAGCCCAAATTTTCTTCTCCGACTCAAAATTTTTCTTCAGCTTCTCTTGTTCAGAGATGCTGAATTCAAATTTGGAGTTAGCTTTTTGAGTTTCAATCTCCTGGGCTGCCACGCGGTTCTTCAGGTCAACAATCTCGGATTCAAATTGACTTATGATGGCCTGCATTGCCCTAGATAGTAGTCAAGATTACGGTAAATAATATCAAGTCCCAAGCACTTTGCAAGCAAAGATACTTGACACTTGGGGGCTAATGTATACTGAAGAACTCTCAATTACTACTCCGGTTCATGGAAATTAAGTCCCAAGCACTTTGCAAGCAAAGATGTTTGGCACTTGGGGGCTAATGTGTATCGCAAGTGCTACAACCGGGTTAAATGTCTTTTTCCTAAGCCGGATAAGCAGTGCTAGGAAATTTTCTAAAGTCTACAACAAGTTTACTTATAAGCAATAGACTTGGGGGCTGGTATAGTAAGTATGGTTAAAGAAAGCTAGCATAAGTCATACCTCAGATTTTTGTTGTATCTGCTTCACCATGTCAATTTCCAGGTCACGGCTGCTATGTACTTGATTGATATAGCCGGAGACGATCTCTCCAATACTCAAATGAGTATAGTCAGTGACGTCCAGCTTGGCCTTTTGGCGTTCTAACAATTCCTCTTTAGCAGAACACTTGGCAAGTACAGTTGGCTGTGCCGGCTCAACAAACTGAGTCTTGAGAATCTCAACTTCCGGATCATCTGCCTTGGCAGGGCTAGGAGCCTCCGGGTTATTAGAGTCGTTGAGGGTTTGCTCAGTAGGTGGGTCAGAGGAAGATATAGGAACATCATGAGATGGTTGAGGTGGCGGCTCGTGAGCAGAGGCGTCAGGAGCAGCTGTGCCCAGCTCCGGTTCTGTCACAACCGGATCTTGGGGCGGCTTCTTCTTTTTTGCCCTTTTGCTGGGCTTTACTTGCACACTGTGGAAAAGGTAGATAGGTTAAATACAAAAAATATGAGTAAAATAAGGCATAAGGTACAACAAGTTCATATTACCGGGAGCAGTTTTGAAGGCCGGCATGTTGGACTGCATAGACTCACCGGAGGAAGGTGAAATATCCTGATAGTTGGAGTCAGAGGAATTGAGAGGCTGGCGAATGAAACCCTCCAAAGGAAAAAGAAGGCGTAAATCGGAGATAACCTCAGCCTGGCGCTTCCTGGTCACATCAGGTAAGCTGGAGGAGAGTTCCACGTCTTTTTTGGTCCGGGTCTGCCTCCGGCTCTCATAAATCTGTCGCTTCAAAATAAATTGAGGGTCTTGGTAAGCTAAAGGATGTGAAAATCTTACTTTCCGTGTCACTCTTCGGATTTTCAACCTCGGTAAAGGCTCTGAGTCGGAGGAGATTATAGTTACCTCTTCAACAGCTTGGCTGTTTCCTGTATCCTCCTGAAAGGAATTAATGTCAATAACATGATGATAAAAGAGTCAGAGGAATTAGGAGTTACCTCTTCTTCATCATCAGTATCATCCAGTTTCATCATGTCTGAGGCGCTGGGTTTCCTCTTTCTTGAAGTTCCAGTCTTAGCGGTTTTTCTTTCGGCTCTTTTTGCTGCTCTGGCTTGTTTGGCAACCTCATGGTCATACTTGACCTTCCAGAAGTCGCTATTTGCCTATGAATAAGGATAAAGGGTTATGAGTAAAGGTAAGGTATAACATAATAAAGATAATTGTGGAGGATAATAACTCACTAGAGGGACCGGGTTCTTCTTGCAGAAAGGAAGTAAGCCAAAGGCATTACTAGTCACCGTGCCCTCTTTCAGCAAAGATTGGGTTGTAGCTTCCATCGCATCAACTGGTAAGTCGTCAGGACTGTGACGCAGTGGGTCATCCTTTTCGCCTGAGTAAGTACACATTAAGCCGGGGCGGCGGCTTAACGGAATCACTCGCCAAGCAACCCAGACTCGGACCAGGTCGATGCCATCTAAACCATTCCCCAAAAGAGCTTTAATTTTCTTAATAGTGGGGGGTGAGTGGCAGACATTCAATAGCAGTCAACTTGTCCGGCAGCGGGTGGTTGGATTCAAGGAGGAAGGCGCGGAAGCCGGGCAGCGGGTTTTCACCAGCCGGAGAAGTGTCCTGGCAGTAGAACCACGTTTGGTTCCAATCCTTTGGATGACTCGGCAGTTCAGCATAAGGGAAAAGGCAGTCTCTCCGTCGCTGAATCGAGATGCCACCAAGTTCTAGATTGGGTCCGTTGGCGCGCTCATTCTGCCGGTTCAAATAGAACAATTCCCTGAACAAAAGTAGGCTGGGTTCTTCTCCAAGGTAGATCTCACAGAAAACTTGGAAGTTGCAGATATTTGACACGGAATTGGGCCCGATGTCTTGAGGTCTTAAGTCAAAGAAATGCAAAACGTCTCTAAAGAATTTTGAACCGTGAGGAGCAAATCCCCGGCTCATGTGATCGGTAAAAATGATCACCTCCCCTTCCTTGGGTTGAGGTTTCTCTTCAGACGGTTCAGGAGCACGATAAGACATGACGTCCTTCTTGGGCAGATGGCCAGACTTTACAAACTCGGACAGTTTGCTCTCTGTAACAATGGATGGGACCCAGTTGCAGGTAATCGGAGGTTTAACAGCTTTGGGTGTCATTGGGTAAATTGAAGCCTACAACAAGATAAAGGAAATTTTTCCGGTTTATTATAACCCGGAGAATAAACATTATTGGGTTATTTAAGATGGCGGCTTAAGAAGGGGCCTAATGACATGCAGGTAACTATGTGATAATGTTTAAACAGTTGCAGGTATTAAAGATGATTAAGGGTTTCTTAAGTCGCCAGAAGCAAGCGGTGCTGACAGCCAGTATTATCTTAAAACGGCTACACGGACTACTATGGCTGAAACAGAGTCAACAGACGCAGTTTTTTGGCTAAGTGTGGAACAAACAGGTTTCACAAGTTGCAATCATTATTTTGGATCAAACGATGCTCTGGAAAGGAAAATATTTCTAGACCTAAAACAGTACAGAGAAGTTCATATACTCGCGGAAGGCTTCCAAAACAAGGGAAATGAGATCTGTTCTCATACAGGATAAGCACAAACATTTTCCGCAGCAGTTCTAAGTTGTTTTTATAATCTAAACAAGGCATTGGAGGTGAGAACTAATGGAGGTTTGCGTCGGGCGGCAATGAACGACGACGAACTCAAGACGGTTTCAATGCAGATCTGAGAAGGGGGAAAAGAGGAACTCACATATGCGGAAAAACTGTGGAGGGTCGCTGTCGTTTTCTGGACAGAATCAGGGTGATGCAGCGGCCTGAGTCGATGAAGATGAGGGGGTCGACGGTGGCGGCGGCGGAGCATGAGCGGCAAAGAAGGAGGTGCGAGGAGGAAGACGACTGAAGGAAATGAAAAAGACCTAGGTCGCATCTATTTATAAGGAGGGGCTGACCAAGACGGCACGAGAAACGAGGAGATGGAATATCATTTTACAACGGCCCCGACGCCTCGATTTTCGGGATGGTCAGTTAAGGCAAAGATCCGTTGAAGATATGATGAAATAAGATAAGGATTTAATTAAAAAATGATGTCATGGTGGGTTAACCCAGATCCAGAAGATGACGTCACAATGGGTTATAACCTTTTCATGGACAGAAGGCAGAAGGACTGATTCTTAAGGTATTTTAAGATTGACATGAATCGGTCCAAATCAATCTGGGGCCTAATGTTGGGGATATAACTATTTGAGTAAGCCGGCCAGGAGGGGCCAGGTTACGCAAAGAGTACTCATCGTAAAGGAAGCCCAAGACCCAGCGTGAGGATGGCAGTTCATAGAGCTTAAGGCCCATAGAGACAAACTGCCATAATGGCATGACTTGTAACATAAGGTAGAGGTAACTAGTCACCGAGCCAGACACTGTTTATGTGCCGGCCGGGACTCTGTAGGTCGCAGGGCATCAACCCGTGTATATAAGGGAACGACCCGCCGGCGGCTTAGGGCAAGAAACAACCAATCGAGAACCAAGCATAGCGTATCTCACTCCCTGGTCATCGAAACCTCAAGCAATACCAACCTAACTAGACGTAGGCCTTCCTTCACCGCAAGGGGCTGAACTAGTATAAACCTTGCGTGTCCTTTGTCCCGATTAACCCCTTTAAGCTTCCTAGTTGCGATGGCTCCATGATTAAGTCCTTGAAAGAGGACATCTGCCGTGACAATTCCACGAAAATAGGTTTTTCTTTTTATTTAATTTTCAGCCAGGGACCTATCCGCGATTTCTTTTATCACATATTAGTCCCTGATCTTCAAACCCTCCCAGCTTTTGTTCATTCGTCCAAATCCAGTGAAACCAACACCAAAATCTTCGTCTTGGTCCCCTCTTTCCAGATAATCAATTGGAACATGGTTTTGACAATTTAAAATTTGGTTTCAAGCAGGTTTGATTTCGAACTTCTTTTGAACGTAGTTTAAGTTTCGTAGCTCTGATTCGATTGGTTCTTTTTGCAAATGGAAGCTCTTTAGTTGAACTTTCAGTTTGGATCTTTTTATTTGAGTTTTATGCTTGCATCTTACGCTTGATTGCTTATGTATGCTATTGTTTGTTCATGATAGAGTTTTCGGAGTGCGAAGCGTGCTACTACGAGCCACTAGGCTTTTCGGATCGTCAGCAAGGCAAGTAACACTTTGATCATACCCCTTCATTACCTAGTTTTATGCATTAGTTTCAATCCTCAAACACTGCAAGGTTAAGACTTGATTACTTGTGGGTACTGGGAAGTAGTTGACGAGGTAGAACATACTGTCTTTATTTACAAACCCTGGGAGTTACTTCTACGTTATGCTTATACTGCTATGCTATGCTCGTAGACGTGGTTTGGTTTGAGTGATCTATGACAGATGTGAGAGTTCTAATTAATGGTTAAACATAAGGTGGCTATTGTAATACGCATTTGGGTGGATTGGTTGAGGCACCCTGGAGCACCCAGTGGTTGTCTGGGCACCTGGAGCAATCCAGTGTTGTCCTGGGATATCCCGGAGTACCTGTGTGATCATCCTACGGTTTTCCACCCAGGCTCAAAGGGATCATAAGATTATTCATGCTGGAGACTTCCGTGTGTAGCCAAAAGCCATTATGGGCTCTGGCATAGTTGAGTAACTTGTGTGACCTCTTTCAGAGGTAGGCTAGCAGATGTAGGGGATGTAGGTGGTGCTGTCTACCCAGAGTAAAGAGTTAATGCTTCTGAAAGACTGTGTCTCGGTCATCCGTCTCTCAAACACCATATAGTGCGAGAAATCTAATAGCGGAGATTGAGTCTTGTGGGGATAAGTGCTCAAACCTCTACAAATTGTAAAAACTAATCATGGTTAGCCGTGTCCCCGGTTATGGATATCTTGAGTATCTGGTACTTGAATTATTGATTTGATCTCATCACTCTATTTAATTAATTTGTTAAGTTGATGATTATTTTAATTTGGGATTGAGTTGGAGGAACCTTCTCAATGTTTTGAACAAACTTTGTAGTTAAATAAAATCTATTCCTTTGTTGTAGGCAAAAATAACCATAGAGCCTCCACTGGCCAAATATGCATATAGTTGTAGCTATTACTTGTTCATTGCTTTATAGTGTTATCTTGCCAGCATATTCCATGTGCTGGCCTACACAGGCTGCAACGTATTATGTTATAGAGTTTTCCGACGAAGATTAAGGTGCGCTAGGTCGTTCCGTGCATTCAGCTATGCCGTTGGAGTTGATGGACTCATTTTACCTTCGAAGCTTCCACTGTTATCTTAATTAGATGGCCTTCAGCCATATTATTGTAATAAGTACTCGCTTTTGAGACATTTGATGTAATAAGTGTGTGATTGAACTATGTTATAAGTCCTTCAAGTACTGTGTGTGTCAGCATTACCGATCCAGGGATGACACTTATGCACAGAGATTTGGCCGTTTGAGGTTGGATCACTACAAGATGGTATCAGAGCACACGCTGACTGTAGGACGCGACCACTAAGATAAGCCATAGGACACTCTTCTCTACTCATTTCTGACTCTTCTCCACTTTCCACTCTATAGATGGCGGACCCAAGGAACAAGTTTGCTCAACCGGATGAAGACACCCCTTTTGGACGACACTTGAAGGAAGCCACTAGATACCTGAACATCGAGATACCAAGCTTCACTCTATCGAAAGAAGAGCGCTGGATAGTTCAAGTACATGTTCTAGGAAGGACATTCACACCAGTTGCGGAGCCCATAGAGTTTTCCTTTGATGCACCAACCTGGAGTCTAGGAAAGAGCATGGCAGCTCACATCGCCATGGGACGCATCGGCGAAGTTTACCACAAGGATCATAAGGACACCATCTACCAGATATGTGGACACTGAGATGAGCAATGGGAGATGATATGCACCAGGAGAGACAAGTCCATTGCAGCCTACATCCAGGAGTTGAACCAGCACATTTTCATCGTTAGGAGAACCAGATGTGCGCCAGCATGATAGACCTGAAGAAGGTGATGACCAGGAACATGGAGCTAGAATAGGAACTCAAGTCTACACGCGATGGATATGAAGAGGAAATTACAGTACTACTAGAGAAGAATGAAGACCTGAAGAAGAAGCTAGGAATATTCATGGGAGACCCTACGCCAGGAGGTGACGACTATCCAGAAGACTACATCATCATCGACGACACCGACTGTGACCCCGACAGTGATGATGATTATGTAGACGAAGCGGGAGAAGATATCATGGAGTCTTCTTCCGATCAAAAATTTTAGTCGACCACCATATTAGCAGTAGTATTCCCCCATGTATATAGTAGTAGTCCGAGTATTTTGTAACAGTAGCTAGATCGATTGTATGCCCTTGTTTGAATTGAGTGGTGTGATATGAATGTGTTTGTCTCATGTGCATATGGGTAGTGATGTTCTCCTTAGACCTCACTCTATTCTAATATCTCCCCTCTAAACCTATCAGATGCCTCCGAGATGTGACCCCGGATTTTTCTTCCCACCAGAGCTCACTCAGTTGATTCAATAGCATAATGCCCTAATGCAGCTACTAGTCCAGAACCAAGGCAACAACGACAACAAAAACAACAACAATAACAACCCACCACCACCACCTCCAGTTGACAACTTAGTCCGTTTTCTAAGGTTGAATTTGCCGGTGTTTTCTAGTACCACCGAGCCGATTGTTGCTGATGACTGGCTCCGCAGGATTGGAAGGGAGCTGACTACCGCAGGATGCACATATGCTGAGAACGTGTGCTCTGCTGCACATCAATTGGACGGACCAGCAACCTCATGGTGGGAGAATTACACACCGCTACCTCTTGTGCACTGTGTTGGTTTTCCCCGAAGAGGAAGGGATGATCCAGCAAAGTAGCGTAAGTATTTCCCTCAGTTTTTGAGAACCAAGGTATCAATCCAGTAGGAGGCTACGCGAGAGTCCCTCGTACCTACACAAAACAAATAAATCCTCGCAACCAATGCAAATAGGGATTGTCAATCCCTATAAGGCCGCTTACGAGAGTGAGATATGATAGATATGATAAGATAATATTTTTGGTATTTTTATGATAAAGATGCAAAGTAAAATAAAGGCAAAGGAAATACCAAAGGAAATAACTAGGTGGTACGAGATTAATATGATGAAGATAGACCCGCGGGCCATAGGTTTCACTAGTGGCTTCTCTCGAGAGCATAAGTATTCTATGGTGGGTGAACAAATTACTGTTGAGCAATTGACAGAATTGAGCATAATTATGAGAATATCTAGGCATGATCATGTATATAGGCATCACGTCCAAGACAAGTAGACCGACTCCTGCCTGCATCTACTACTATTACTCCACTCATCGACCGCAATCCAGCATGCATCTAGAGTATTAAGTTAAAAAACAGAGTAACGCCTTAAGCAAGATGACATGATGTAGAGGGATAGACTCATGCAATATGAAGAAAACCCCATCTTGTTATCCTCGATGGCAACAATACAATACGTGCCTTGCTGCCCCTACTATCACTCGGAAAGGACACCGCAAGATTGAATCCAAAGCTAAGCACTTCTCCCATTGCAAGAAAGATCAATCTAGTAGGCCAAACCAAACTAATAATTCGAAGAGACTTGCAAAGAGAACCAATCATACATAAAAGAATTCAGAGAAGATTCAAATATGGTTCATAGATAGACTTGATCATAAACCCACAATTCATCGCTCTCAACAAACACACCACAAAAAGAAGATTACATCGAATATTTCTCCACAAGAGAGGGGGAGAACATTGTATTGAGATCCAAAAAGAGAGAAGAAGCCATATAGCTATTAACTATGGACCCGTAGGTCTGAGGTAAACTACTCACCCTTCATCGGAGGGGTTATGGTGTTGATGTAGAAGCCCTCCGTGATCGATGCCCCCTCCGGCGGAGCTCCGGAACAGGCCCCAAGATGGGATCTCGTGTATACAGAAAGTTGCGGCGGTGGAATTAGGGTTTTGGATTCGTATCTGATCGTTTGGGGGTACGTAGGTATATATAGGAGGAAGGAGTACGTCGGTGGAGCAACATGGGGCCCACGAGGGTGGAGGGCGCGCCTGGGGTAGGCAGGCGCGCCCTCCTACCTCGTGGCCTCCTCTTTCGTGTCTTGACGTAGGGTCCAACTCTCCCGGGTCTTGTTCATTGAGAAAATCACGTTCCCAAAGGTTTCATTCCGTTTGGACTCCGTTTGATATTGCTTTTCTTCGAAACCCTAAAACAGGCAAAAACAACAATTCTGGGTTGGGCCTCCGGTTAATAGGTTAGTCCCAAAACTAATATAAAAGTGGATAATAAAGCCCAATAATGTCCAAAACAGTAGATAATATAGCATGGAGAAATTAAAAATTATAGATACGTTGGAGACAAGCATCCCCAAGCTTAATTCCTGCTCGTCCTCGAGTAGGTAAATGATAAAAACAGAATTTTTAATGTGGAGTGCTACTTGGCATAATTTTAATGTAATTCTTCTTAATTGTGGTATGAATATTCATATCCAAAAGATTCAAGACAAAAGTTCATATTGACATAAAAATAATAATACTTCAGGCACACTAACTAAGCAATTATGTCTTCTCAAAATAACATGGCCAAAGAAACTTCATCCCTACAAAATCATATAGTTTAGTCATGTTTCGTTTTCGTCACACAAGAATGGTCTCATCATGCACAACCCCGATGACAAGCCAAGCAATTGTTTCATACTTTAGTAATCTCAAACCTATAAACTTTCACGCAATATATGAGCGCGAGCCATGGACATAGCACTATGGGTGGAATAGAATATAATGAGGGGGGTTATGTGGAGAAGACAAAAAAGGAAAAAGTCTCACATCAACGAGGCTAATCAATGGGCTATGGAGATGCCCATCGATTGATGTTAATGCAAGGAGTAGGGATTGCCATGCAACGGATGCACTAGAGCTATAAATGTATGAGATCTCAACAAAAGAAAACTAAGTGGGTGTGCATCCAACTTGCTTGCTCACGAAGACCTAGGGCACTTGAGGAGGCCCATTGTTGGAATATACAAGCCAGGTTCTATAATGAAAAATTCCCACTAGTATATGAAAGTGAAAAAATGAGAGACTCTCTTTCATGAAGATTAAGGTGCTACTTTGAAGCACAAGTGTGGCAAAGGATAGTAACATTGTCCATTCTCTCTTTTTCTCTCTTTTTTTATTTGGGTCTTTCTCTTTTTTATGGCCTTTCTCTTTTTTTGGCCTTTCCCTTTTTTATGGCCTTTCTCTTTTTTTATATTCCTCACTTGGGATGATGCTCTAGAAAATGATGATCATCACACTTCTATTTATTTGCAACTCAATGATTACAAATCGATACTAGAACAAAGATGACTCTATATGAATGCGTCCAACGGTGTACTGGGATATGCAATGAACCAAGAGTCACATGTATGAAAGAATTATGAACGGTGTCTTTGCCACAAATACTATGTCAACTACATGATGATGCTAAGCAATATGACAATGATGAATGTGTCATGATGAACGGAATGGTGGAAAGTTGCATGGCAATATATCTCGGAATGGCTACGGAAATGCCATGATAGGTAGGTATGGTGGCTATTTTGAGGAAGATATAAGGAGGTTTATGTGTGAAAGAGTGTATCATATCACGGGGTTTGGATGCATCGGCGAAGTTTGCGCTAACTCTCAATGTGAGAAAGGGCAATGCACGGTACCGAAGAGGCTAGCAAGGATGGAAGGGTGATAGTGTGTATAATCCATGAACTCAACATTAGTCATAAAGAACTCACATACTTATTGCAAAAACCTACAAATCATCAAAAACCTCGGTACTACGCGCATGATCCTAGGGGATAGATTGGTAGGAAAAGACCATCGCTCGTCCCCGACCGCCACTCATAAGGAAGACAATCAAATAACACCTCATGTTTCAAATTTGTTGCATAACGTTTACCATACGTGCATGCTATGAGACTTGCAAACTTCAACACAAGTATTTCTCAATTTCACAACTACTCAACTAGCACGACTTTGATATTATTACCTCCATATCACAAAACAATCATCAAGCATCAAACTTTTCTTAGTATTCAAAACACTCTTAAGAAAATTTTACTAACTTTGAATACCTAGAATATTAGGATTTTAAGCAAATTACCATGCCATTAAGACTCTGAAAATAATCTAAGTGAAGCATGAGAGATCAATAGTTTCTATAAAACAAATCCACCACCGTGCTCTAAAAGATATAAGTGAAGTACTAGAGCAAAACTATATAACTCAATAGATATAAGCGAAGCACATAGAGTACTCTAACAAATTACAAATTATGTATGGCTCTCTTAAAAGGTCTGTACAGCAAGGATGATTGTGGTAAACTAAAAAGCAAAGACTCAAATAATACAAGACGCTCCAAGCAAAACACATATCATGTGGAGAATAAAAATATAGCTCCAAGTAAAGTTACCGATAGAAGTAGATGAAAGAGGGGATGCCTTCCGGGGCATCCCCAAGCTTTGGATTTTAGGTGTCCTTAGATTAACTTGGAGGTGCCATGGGAATCCCCAACCTTAGGCTCTTTCCACTCCTTGTTCCACAATCCATCAAATCTTTACCCAAAACTTGAAAACTTCACAACACAAAACTTAAAGTAGAAAATATCGTGAGCTCCGTTAGCGAAAGAAAACAAAAGACCACTTCAAGGTACTGTAATTAACTCATTCTTTATTTATATTGGTGTTAAACCTACTGTATTCCAACTTCTCTATGGTTTATAAACTATTTTACTTGCCATATATTCATCAAAATAAGCAAACAACACACGAAAAACAGAATCTGTCAAAAACAGAACAGTCTGTAGTAATCTGTAGCTAGCGCAAGATATGGAACCCCAAAAATTATAAAATAAATTTATGGACGTGAGGAATTTATATATTAATCATCTGCAAAAATAATGAACTAAATATCACTTTCCAAATAAAAATTACAGAAGTTCTCGTGAGCGCTAAAGTTTCTGTTTTTTTACAGCAAGTTCAACAAGACTTTCCCCAAGTCTTCCCAACTGTTTTACTTGGCACAAACACTAACTAAACAAAAAAAACACAACCAAAACAGAGGCTAGATAAATTATTTATTACTAAACAGGAGCAAAAAGCAAGGAATAAAAATAAAATTGGGTTGCCTCGCAACAAGCGCTATCGTTTAACGCCCCTAGCTAGGCATAACAAGCAAGAATAGATCTAGGTATTGCCATCTTTGGTAGTAGGAAAGAAAAGAGAGAACTTGCTATCTATAGAATTAACCCTTCTATTTTGATAAAGCGCATGGGTATTAATGGTAGTGGAAAGATTAAGTATGTTATGGAAATTTGTATCTAGGCTAGCATTTATCTCGTTAATAGATTCATTTTGGTAAGAGAGCAAAAGAGATGTGGATTCAACTTTATCATTCATGGGGTGACCAAATATGGTTTTCATTTTTTCATAAGTGTCTACGACATCCCCTTCAAGAAAACCTTCTTCAAATATAGAATCTAAGACATGCTAAAAATAGGAAGGAAGGGCAATATAAAAACTTTTTAAGTAGACTTCAATTTGATATTGAGGCACATAACTAGCCCTTATCCTTAATAGTCTATACCAAGCATCTTTCAAAGATTCATCAAGTAAATAACGAAAAATTCCAGAATCATCTTCATCAAAATTATTAAGATTCTCATTGATAAATTCGGTAGATTTTTCCATATTATTTTTATTTATGAGCTTAGCGAGAATAGAAGGGTTGTCCTAAGTACTATAACTCGGGAGAGAGCCCCCAACCCTTGTTGGTTCAGACATGGCGGAGGAAAAGCGAGCAAGAAAAAGAGAGGGAGGAAAGAGAGAGAGAGGGTGAATAAAACGGCAAGGGTGAAGTGGGGGAGAAGAAAACGAGAGGCAAATGGCAAATAATGTAATGCTCGAGATAAGGGTATGTGATGTGTACTTGGTATGTGGACTTTTGCGTAGACTTCCCCGGCAACAGCACCAGAAATCCTTCTTGCTACCTCTTGAGCACTGTGTTGGTTTTCCCCGAAGAGGAAGGGATGACGCAGCAAAGTAGCGTAAGTATTTCCCTTAGTTTTGAGAACCAAGGTATCAATCCAGTAGGAGGCTACGCGCGAGTCCCTCGTACCTCCAGAAAACAAATAAATCCTCGCAACCAACACAAGTAGGGGTTGTCAATCCCTATAAGGCCACTTACGAGAGTGAGATCTGATAGATATGATAAGATAATATTTTTGGTATTTTTATGATAAAGATGAAAAGTAAAATAAAGGAAAAGTAAATAGCAAAGGAAATAACTAGGTAGTAGGAGATTAATATGATGAAGATAGACCCGGGGGCCATAGGTTTCACTAGTGGCTTCTCTCGAGAGCATAAGTATTCTACGGTGTGTGAACAAATTATTGTTGAGCAATTAACAAAATTGAGCATAATTATGAGAATATCTAGGCATTATCATGTATATAGGCATCACGTCCCAGACAAGTAGACCGACTCCTGCCTGCATCTACTACTATTACTCCACTCATCGACCGCTATCCAGCATGCATCTAGAGTATTAAGTTAAAAAACAGAGTAACGCCTTAAGCAAGATGAATTGATGTAGAGGGATAGACTCATGCAATATGAAGAAACCCCATCTTGTTATCCTCGATGGCAACAATACAATACGTGCCTTGCTGCCCCTACTGTCACTGGGAAAGGACACCGAAAGATTGAACCCAAAGCTAAGCACTTCTCCCATTGCAAGAAAGATCAATCTAGTAGGCCAAACCAAACTGATAATTCGAAGAGACTTGCAAAGATAACCAATCATACATAAAAGAATTCAGAGAAGATTCAAATATGGTTCATAAATAGACTTGATCATAAACCCACAATTCATCGGTCTCAACAAACACACCACAAAAAGAAGATTACATCGAATATTTCTCCATAAGAGAGGGGGAGAACATTGTATTGAGATCCAAAAAGAGAGAAGAAGCCATCTAGCTACTAACTATGGACCCGTAGGTCTGAGGTAAACTACTCACACTTCATCGGAGGGGCTATGGTGTTGATGTAGAAGCCCTCCATGATCGATGCCCCCTCCGGCAGACCTCCGGAACAGGCCCCAAGATGCGATCTCGTGGATACAGAAAGTTGCGGCAGTGGAATTAGGGTTTTGGCTCCGTATCTGATCGTTTGGGGGTACGTAGGTATATATAGGAGGAAGGAGTTCGTCGGTGGAGCAACAGGGGGCCCACGAGGGTGCAGGGCGCGCCTGGGGTAGGCAGGCGCGCCCCCCTACCTCGTGGCCTCCTCTTTCATGTCTTGACATAGGGTCCAAGTCTCCCGGGTCTTGTTCGTTGAGAAAATCATGTTCCCAAAGGTTTCATTCCGTTTGGACTCCATTTGATATTCCTTTCTTCAAAACCCTAAAACAGGCAAAAAACAACAATTCTGGGCTGGGCCTCTGGTTAATAGGTTAGTCCCAAAAATAATATAAAAGTGGATAATAAAGCCGAATAATGTCCAAAACAGTAGATAATATAGCATGGAGCAATAAAAAATTATAGATACGTTGGAGACGTATCACACACCCACTTTTCCCATAGCCAATGTCACATGGGATCAGTTTCAGCAAGCTTTCCGTATAGCCCATGTCTCAACTGGAGCAATGAGTATGAAGAAACGTGAGTTTCGCAACTTACACTAGGGAAATCGTACTGTGGGGCTGTACGTTGATGAGTTTAGTAAGTTAGCTCGTTATGCCCTAGATGATGTGGCCATAGATGCCGCGAAGCAGGAGAAGTTTATGGAAGGGCTGAATGATGAGCTTAGTATGCAGTAGATGGTGGCAACATTCAATAACTACCAGGATTTTGTAGATAGGGCCCATATGATTGAAGGCAAGCAGCAACAGAGAGAGAGCCGCAAAAGGAAGTATGGACAAGGGAAGTAAAATTCTGGAGCTCAGCAGAAGCCTTGTTTTACCCCGAACTCGGGAGGACACACTCATAACCATGGAGGCCATACTCATAATGGAGGGAGTTCGCATAACCATAGTGTCCCTAAGAATGGGAATGAAGGAAGCAACGGACAGAACCGTTCCAACCCATCAACACCCGGTAGGAAGGATCTAAGTCACATTACTTGTTTCAAGTGCGGGAAGACAGGACACTACACCACTAAATGTCCTGAAGCAAAGAATGGAAATGGCAATGTAAGCTCAGGGAAGAGGCCAAATCCTTTCACCAGACGTCAGGTGAACCACATCAACGTGGAGGAGGTTGAAGAACAGCCTGGCACAGTGATCGGTAAGTTTTTGATTTAGTCATTTACCGCACTCGTTCTTTTTAACACTGGTGCATCTCATTCATACATATCAAGGGGATTTGTGGACAAGTTTAAGTTGCCAACCTTAACCCTTAGGTCCCCCATGTTAGTAAGCTCGCCAGGAGCAGGGTATATGGCCAGCCGATGGTGTGATCGGTTACCCCTAACTATTGGTAGCCACGTTTTCCCGTCAGACCTAGTAGTTTTGGAGTCACAAAGATTGGATATAATACTAGGCATGGATTGGTTATTGAAGTATGGAGGAAACATCGACTGTGCTAGTAAGTCAATTTTACTCACCACCCGGAGGGAAAGAGGATCAAGTATGTATCCAGACATGCACCAAGGAGGACCCAAGTGAATTCTCTCTCGGGAGTTGTTCAGGAAGAAGTGCCTGTTGTGAAGGATTACCCGTATGTATTTCCAGAGGAATTACCAGGCATGCAGCCAGATCGAGACATAGAATTTTTGATAGAGTTGTTGCCAGGCACCGGACCAATATCGAAGAGACCGTACCGGATGCCCGCAAATGATCTGGAGGAAATTAAGAAGCAGATTAAGGAGTTATTAGATAAAGGTTATATCCGACCAAGTTCATCACCATGGGGAGGCCCAGTGCTCTTACTTGAGAAGAAGGATGGATCTTTAAGAATGGTTGTTGATTACTAGGCGTTGAATGAAGTAACGATCAAGAACAAGTACCCACTACCGATGATCAATGATTTGTTTGACCAGTTGCAAGGAGATAAAGTATTCTCCAAGATCGATCTCCGATCAGGATACCACCAGTTGAAGTTCCGAGAACGGGATATACCTAAGACATCTTTTACCACAAGGTATGGGCTATATGAGTACACGGTCATGTCATTTGGATTGACAAATGCCCCTGCCTATTTTATGAGTATGATGAACAAGGTGTTCGTGGAGTTTTTGGATAAGTTTGTTGTGATGTTCATTGATGATATTTTGGTGTACTCGAAGAATGAAGAGGAACACAAGCAACACTTACACTTAGTTCTCGAGAAGCTCAGGGAAAATCAGCTATATGCCAAGTTTAGCAAGTGTGAGTTTTGGTTGAAGGAAGTTGAAGTTCTTGGACATGTTATATCAGGAAAAGGTATAGCAGTAGACCCTACCAAGGTTCAGTCTATCACTGAGTGGTTGGCCCCCACCTCAGTTGGAGAGATCCGCAGTTTTCTGGGACTCGCAGGATACTATAGGAGGTTCATTGAGAATTTCTCCAAGATCGCAGAACCCATGACAGAGTTGTTGAAGAAGGACACCAAGTTCAAATGGACTGAAGATTGTGAGGACAGTTTTCAGGAGTTGAAGAAACATTTGGTTACAGCCTCAGTGCTGATTCTTCCGGATGTACGCAAGGATTTCCAAGTTTATTGTGACGCTTCTTGTTTGGGACTTGGAGGTGTACTTATGCAAGACGGAAGAGTTGTTTCACATGCCTCATGACAGCTTTGACCTCATGAGTTAAATTATGCCATGCATGATTTAGGGTTAGTAGTCGTAGTGCATGCTCTCAAGACCTGGAGACATTTTCTGATTGGAAACCGTTGTGATGTATACATGGACCACAAGAGTTTGAAGTACATTTTTACGCAGAAGGAGTTGAATATCAGGCATAGGAGATGGTTGGAGCTCATAAAGGATTACGATATGAAGTTGCATTATCATCCAGGAAAGGCCAATGTCGTAGCAGACGCTTTGAGCCGCTAGAGTTATGCCAATACCCTCGTAAGCGGAGGGTTACCGCAGGAGTTAGTAGACGATCTCAAGGAACTTCGTTTGGAGATAGTTCCAAGAGGTCTTGTTACAGGAATGTAGGTTCAGTCTACACTATTGGAAAAGATTTGAGAAGATCAGAAGGATGATAAGGAAATTGCTGAGATAAAGGAGAAGATGAGCAAAGGAAAAGCCAAAGGTTTTCGTGAGGATGAGCACGAAACTTTATGGTTTGAGGATCGTGTTTATGTTCCCAATAATGCAGAGATCAGGAACTTAATACTTCAGGAAGCTCATGACTCACCATACTCGATTCACCCCGGAAACACCAAGATGTATTTGCATTTGAAGGAATGTTTCTGGTGGCCAGGTATGAAGAAGGACATTGTCGAGTATGTAGCAGTATGTGATATATTTCAGAGAGTGAAGGTAGAACATCAGAAGCCAGATGGATTATTACAGCCTATGCCGATACCCGATTGGAAGTGGGATAAACTTGGCATGGATTTCATCGTCGGATAGATCAGCATATGACTCAATCTGGGTAGTAGTAGATCGCTTGACCAAAGTGGCTCACTTTATCCAAGTGAAAACCACCTATACAAGCACGAAGTTGGCCAAGATATATATGACCAGGATCGTATGTCTTCATGGAGTTCCGAGGACCATCGTATCAGATAGAGGAACATAGTTTACCTCGAAGTTTTGGAACAGCTGTACCAGACTTTGGGTACTAGGCTAGAGTTCGGTATAGCCTTTCATCCGCAGACAAATGGACAAACCGAGAGAGTCAATCAGATTCTGGAGGACATGTTGAGAGCTTGTGTGCTAGGTTATGGATCTAGTTGGGATGACAGTTTGCCCTACACAGAGTTCTCATACAACAACAGTTATCAGGCTAGTTTGAAGATGGCCCCTTTTGAAGCTTTGTATGGAGGAAGATGCAGGACACCGTTAATGTGGGATGAAGTTGGAGACCGTCAGTTGTTTGGACCAGATTTGATCAAAGAGTCTGTAGAGAAAGTAAAGTTGATTCGTGATAGACTGAAGGTAGCTTAGTCCAGGCAGAAGAGTTATGCCGATACTAAACGCAAGGAGGTAGTCTATGAAATTGGAGACAGAGCAGATCTTCGTGTGTCACCACTCCGAGGAGTTAAACGATTTGGAGTTAAGGGAAAGTTAGCCCCGAGATTTGTAGGACCATATCGAGTTTTGGAACGTATGGGAGAAGTGGCCCACAAGTTGGATTTACCCGAAGGACTGTCAGGAGTTCACGGTGTGTTTCAAGTTTCCCTGTTGAAGAAGTGCCATGCTGAGATGGTCGATATTCCCCTAAGAGATACAATGCCCCTGGAAGTAATTTAGTTAGAGAGTGATCTGACCTACGAGGAGAAACCCGTCAAGATTCTCGAGTTTGCCAGCCGAGTTACCCGCAGCAAGGTTATCAAATTTTGCAAAGTTCAGTGGAGCCACCATACTGAGGATGAAGCCACCTGGGAGCGAGAAGAAGACCTACAAAAAGACCACCCACACCTATTCTCTAGCCAACCCAAATCTTGAGGGCGAGATTCATCTTAAGGGGGTAGGTTTGTAACATCCCAATTTTTAATTTGGATGTTATGCATAGGTCATCATATGCATATCATATTTTATTTGCATTTTTAGTTGAGATCCTAGAAATCTTAAGCAACTCAAGGACCCAAGGAGAGAGTTGGGGATTTCATAAATTTTCATATTTGAATTTTCTCAAATTTCAAAAGAGGATCGATTTGATTTTAATATTTTTCTCTCCAATTATTTCCAGTATTTAAAATAAAAGAGAGAAGATGATATGACTTCTTCAAAAGAAAGGAATATTGGAGAAGAAAAATTAAAATCAAATTTATATTTTATTTGGATTTTATTTGCATTTGAATTAGAAAAATATGCATTTTTGAAAAATGCATTTTTAGGCCAGAAAAATATTCACTTTGTTCTAAATAATAGGTTTAGACGGTTAAAATTGTTTCTGGTATTTTTAGATTTTTTAAATATTTTTTTAGGATTTTTCTTCGGGTGGAATTTTATATTAAAAAATCTTCTTTCCGCCCGATTGGGCCGAAGGCCCAGCCGAGCAGGCCGGCCCGCCTACGCGTCGCGTCCCTCCCACGCGAGGACTCCGCGCCGCCGCCGCCGGAGCTCGAGTCCGAGCTGGACTCCTCCTAGTGCCCTCCTCCCCAAGGCAGACCCCCTTGGCCCTTTATAAGGAGCCCCCTCCTCGCCGCCTCCTCTCCTCCCCACCAAGACACCGCGCCGCGCCGCTTCTAGCCGCTGCCGCCACTTTAAGCCGCCGCCGTCGCCGAGCATCACCCTCGCTACCGACGCCGCTTGCCACCGACGCCACCGCCCCCAGCGCCGCCCACCCCTGCCGTCGGAGCCGCCGCCTCGCCAAAGTCGCCAGACTTGTCGCGTTGTAGACCGGTACAAAACCGTCCCGGTTCGCAGGTTTATTTTTGGATTTTTTTTGTTCGGTTTAGATCAGTTTATTTTTTTAAGGTTAAGGTTTTTATTGATTTATTTCCGATCGATTTTATTTAGCGAACGCTCTTTGTTTAGTTCGTTTTAACGAACACGTTCGCTCGATTAGTTCAGTTAGCGAACGTTCGTTTGATAGGTTTTTATTTTTATTTTATTTTTGGCCAGGGACCTATCCATGATTTCTTTTATCACGGATTAGTCCCTGCTTCAAACCCTCCCAACTTTTTGTTCGTTCGTCCAAATCCAGTGAAACCAACGCCAAAATGTTCATCTTGTTCCCCTCTTTCCAAATAATCAATTTGAACATGGTTTTAACAATTTAAAATTTGGTTTCAAGCAGGTTTGATTTTGAACTTCTTTTGAACGTAGTTTAATTTTCGTAGCTCCAATTCGATTGGTTCTTTTTGTAAATCGAAGCTCTTAAGTTGAACTTTCAGTTTGGATCTTTTTATTTGAGTTTTACCCTTGCATCTTACACTCGATTTCTTATGTATGCTATTGTTTGTTCACGGTAGAGTTTCAGGAGTGTGAAGCGTGCTACTACAAGTCACTAGGGTTTTCAGATCGTCGGCAAGGCAACTAACACTTTGATCATACCCCTTTATTACCCAGTTTTATGCATTAGTTTCAATCCTCAAACACTGCATGGGTAAGACTTGAATACTTGTGTGTACTGGGAAGTAGTTGATGAGGTAGAACCTATTGTATTTATTTACAAACCTTGGGAGTTACTTCGACGTTATGCTTATACTGCTATGCTATGCTCATAGACATGGTTTGGTTTGAGTGATCCATGACAGATGTGAGAGTTTTAATTAATGGTTAAACATAAGGTGGCTACTTTAATACACATCTGGGTGGATTGGTTGAGGCACACTAGAGCACCCAGTGGTTGTCTGGGCACCTGGAGCAATCCAGTGTTGTCCCGAGATATCCTGGGGTACCCGTGTGATCATCCTACGGTTTGCCACCCAGGCTCAAAGGGGTCATAAGATTATTCATGCAGGAAACTCCCGTGTGCATCCACAAGCCATTATGGGCTCTGGCATAGTTGAGTAAGTGATATGTCTCCAACGTATCTATAATTTTTGATTGCTCCATGCTATATTATCTACTGTTTTGGACATTATTGGGCTTTATTATGCACTTTATTATTATTATTGGGACATACCTACTAACCGGAGGCCCAGCCCAGAATTGCTATTTTTTTTGCCTACTTTAGGTTTTCGAAGAAAAGGAATATCAAAGGGAGTCCAAACGGAATGAAACCTTCGGGAACGTGATTTTTGCAATGAACAAGACCGAGGAGACTTGGACCCTACGTCAAGCAACCAACAGGGAGGCCACGAGGTAGGAGGGGGCGCCTACCCCCCGCCCCAAGGCACGCCCTCCACCCTCATGGGCCCCTGTTGCTCCACCGACGTACTTATTCCTCCTATATATACCTATGTACCCCCACACAATTAGATACGGAGCCAAAACCCTAATTCCACCACCGTAACTTTTTGTATCCACGAGATCCCATCTTGGGGCCTGTTCCAGAGCTCCGCCGGAGGGGGCATCAATCATGGAGGGCTTCTACATCAACACCATAGCCTCTCTGATGAAGTGTGAGTAGTTTACCTCAGACCTACGGGTCCACAGTTATTAGCTAGATGACTTCTTCTCTCTTTTTGGATCTCAATACAAAGTTCTCCCCCTCTCTTCTGGAGATCTATTCGATGTAATCTTCTTTTTGCGGTGTGTTTGTTGAGATCGATGAATTGTGGGTTTATGTTCAAGTTTATCTATGAACAATATTTGAATCTTCTGTGAATTCTTTTATGTATGATTGGTTATCTTTGCCAGTCTCTTCGAATTATCAGTTTGGTTTGGCCTACTAGATTGATCTTTCTTGCAATGGGAGAAGTGCTTAGCTTTGGGTTCAATCTTGCGGTGTCCTTTCCGAGTGACAGTAGGGGCAGCAAGGCACGTATTGTATTTTTGCCATCGAGGGTAACAAGATGTTTTTTTATCATATTGCATGAATTTAAACCTCTACATCATGTCATCTTGCTTAAGACGTTACTCTGCTCTCTTGAACTTAATACTCTAGATGAATGCTGGATAGCGGTCGATGTGTGGAGTAATAGTAGTAGATACAGGCAGGAGTCGGTCTACTTGTCTTGCATGTGATGCCTATATACATGATCATACCTAGATATTCTCATAATTATGCTTAATTCTGTCAATTGCTAAACAGTAATTTGTTCACCCACCGTAAAATACTTATGCTCTTGATAGAATCCACTAGTGAAACCTATGGCCCCCGTGTCTATCTTCATCATATTAATCCTCCAATACTTAGTTATTTTCATTGCTTTTATTTTACTTTGCATGTTTATCATAAAAATACCAAAAATATTATCTTATCATATCTATCAGATCTCACTCCTATAAGTGACCGTGTAGGGATTGACAACCCCTTATCGCGTTGGTTGCGAGGATTTATTTGTTTTGTGTAGGTGCGAGGGACTCACGTGTAGCCTCCTACTGGATTGATACCTTGGTTCTCAAAAACTGAGGGAAATACTTACGCTACTTTGCTCCACCACCCTTTCCTCTTCAAGGGAAAACCAACGCAAGTGCTCAAGAGGTAGTAGTAAGTTGTCTGACCTCTTTCAGAGGTAGGCTAGCAGATGTAGGGGATGTAGGTGGTACTGTCTACCCAGAGTAAAGAGTTAATGCTTCTGAAAGATTGTGTATCGGTCATCCGTCTCTCAAACACCATGAAGTGCGAGAAATCCAACGTAGGAGATCGAGTCTTGTGGGGAAAAGTGCACAAACCTCTACAGAGTGTATAAACTAATCATGGTTAGCCGTGTCCCCGGTTATGGACATCTTGAGTATGTGGTACTTGAATTATTGATTTGATCTCATCACTCTATTTAATTAATTTGTTGGGTTGATGATTATTTTAATTTGGGATTGAGTTTGAGGAACCTTCTCAATGTTTTCAACAAACTTTGTAGTTAAATAAAATCTATTCCTTCGTTGTAGGGAAAAACTAGCTTTCTGCAAAAATAACCATAGAGCCTCCACCAGCCAAATATGCATATAGTTGTAGTTGTTACTTGTTCATTGCTTTATAGTATTATCTTGCTAGCATATTCCATGTGCTGACCTACACAGGTTGCAACGTATTATGTTGCAGAGTTTTTAGACGAAGAGTAAGGTGCGCTAGGTCGTTGCCATGCACTCAGCTATGCCATTGGAGTTGATGGACTAATTTTACCTTTGAAGCTTCCATTGTTATCTTAATTAGATGGCCTTCAGCCATATTATTGTAATAAGTACTCTCTTTTGAGACATTCGATGTAATAAGTGTCTAATTGAATTATTTTATAATTCCTTCAAGTACTGTGTGTGTCAGCATTACCAATCCAGGGATGACACTTATGCACAGAGATTTGTCCGTTTGAGGTCGGATCGCTACAATAAGCTATAAGAAATTGCACTCACACTAGCACCCATATCACATAAGCCATGATAACAATGATCTCCAATTTTAACAGAAACAACAGGCATGCCAACAACGGGTCTATGTTTATCTTTAATATCAGGTTTAGCAATTCTAGTAGCTTCAACATAGAAATAAATAACATGCCCTTCAATATTACCGACCAAGAGATCTTTAACCATAGCAATACTAGGTTCAACTTTAATTTGCTCAGGGGGTGTAGGTGTTCTAGTATAGCTCATACGAACCACAGTTGAAGCTTTAGCATGATCCTTTATTCTAACAGGAAGAGGTGGTTTCTCAATATAAGTAGTAAGAACAATAGAATCAACATTATAAGTAATAGTTTCTTCTTCAACTTTAATTGGTTCTACTACTTTAACTTCATTGGGAGGATGATATTTAAACCACTTCTCCTTCGGGAGATCAACCTAAGTTGCAAAAGATTCATAGAAATTTCACAGAAAGAAGCTACTATCCCAAAGTCAAGTCCATATTTAGTGCTAAAATCACGAAAAGCATCAGTATCCATAAAAGATTTAACACAATCAAACTTAAGGTTTGTACCTGACCCTTTACCTTCGTCGAGTTCCAAATCTTCAGAGTTGCTTTTAATTCTCTCCAATAAATCCCATTTGAATTCAATATCCTTCTTCATAAAAGAACCGATACAAGAAGTATCGAGCATGGATCGATCATTATGAGAAAGTCGAGCATAAATTTTTTGAATAATAATTTCTCTTGAGAGCTCATGATTTGGGCATTAATATAACATTGACTTAATCCTACTGTAACATCCCAAATTTTCAATTTGGAATGTTATACACTAGACCATCATTGCATATCGTATTTCATTCCATTTTGGTTGATCCTAGAAATTCTACGCAACTCAAGGACCCTCGGAGAGAGTTGGGGATTTCATTATTTTCATATTTGAGTTTTCTCAAATTTTGAAAAATAGGATCGTTTGATTTTATTTATTTTATCTTCAGTTATTTCTATTATCAAATATGAGAGAGGGAATAAAATGACTTTCCCAAAAAAATAAAGAAATATTGAGGATTTAATAAAAAATCAAATAAGATTTTATTTTGGTTTTATTTGCTATTTATTTGAATTTAGGAAAAATTGCACGTTTTCAAAAATTGCATTTAGAGCCAAAAAATGTTCATCCTGTTCTAAATATTTTATTTAGACGGAGAAAATTTGTTTTGGCATTTTTAGGATTTTATTTATTTTTTAGAAGTTTTTTTCGTCGCAGCGAAACTGTTTAAAAAAAGAGACCCCGCGCCCGACTGGGCCAAGGGCCCAGCCGAGCGGGCCGGCCCAGCCAGCCACCGCCGCCTCCCGCCGGGTCGGGACAGAGTCCCGACCAGCGCCGCCGCCGCCCGAGTCCGGGGAGGACTCCGCCTTCTGAGGCCGACCCTCCCCCAATTCGCCTCTCCCGCCCCCTTTATAAGCGCCCCCCCCTGCAGCCACACCGCCACTGTCGTCGCACGCCCCC
>NC_041390.1:443523761-443532030 GCF_002162155.2 Triticum dicoccoides | reverse complement strand
GCCGCCGCCGCCGCGCCGCCTGTCGCCGCCGCCCCGCCACCCGGAGCCGCCGCCCCGCCGCACAGCCAGAGTCTCGTCGGAGCGCCGCCGCCGAGGTAGCCGCCGGTTGGTTTTTAGAAAAAGTCGTTTCAATTTTTTTGAAAAACCCTAGTTTTCGTTTTTTTAAAATAGATCGGTTTTTCTCCGGTTTATTTATTTAGTGAGCGTTCGCTCGTCCGTTCGTTTTAACGAATGCATTTTTCGTTTAGTTCCAGTTAATGAACGTTCGTTCGTTAACCTGTTCATCATTTTTCTTTTTCTGGGATTAAATCCGCGATTTTTCTGCTCGTGATTTCTGATCCGATGTTCGTTTTAGTTTAACTTTTCGCTCGTTTGCCGGAATCAGGCGATTCAAGCGCCTGGAGTTTCGTCTCGAAACCCTCTTTCCGTTTAACCAACTCAAACAAGTTTTTTCACAGTAAAAATTGCCCTAGTTTCAGATTAGTAAATGAAGCTTATTTCTTTTGCCGTTTGTCTTTCGTTGCTTCGTTCGATTTGGTTCTTTTTGCCAACCGGAGTTCTTAAGTTGAACTTTCTGGTTAGATCTCTTATTCAAGTTTTACCTGTGCATTAGATGAGTACTTATTGTATGCTTGTTTGTTTGCGATAGAGTACCCGGAGTGCGCCGCTTGCTACTTCGAATCGCTAGGTTTTGTGGATCATCAGCAAGGCAAGTAACACTTTGATCATACCTCCAACTACCCAGTTTTTATTGCATTAGACCAATCCTCACACATTGCATGATTAGGATCTAATTAAATTGTGGGTTTGGGAAGTAGTTGAGGTAGAACCTATTACCTGTTTATCATCAAACCTTTGGGAGTTACTTCTATGTTGCTTATTATGCTATGCTATGCTAGTAGACGTGGATTGGGTGAGTGTATCCATGATAGATGTGAGATTGTTAAATTTATGGTTTATCTAAGGTGGCAACTTAAATACACATCTGGGTGGATTGAGGAACCTGGATATTCCAGCGATTGCCTATTTTTCTTTTGGACCGCCACCCAGGCTCAAAGGGATCATGAGATTATTCATGCTAGAAACTTCCGTGTGCAGCCACAAGCTACTATGGGATCTAGCATAGTTGACTAAGTCGTGCGAACTCTTACAATGGTAGGCTAGCAGATGTAGGCGATGTAGGTGGTACGGTCTACCCATCATAAGGTGCTAGCGCTTCCGAAAGACTATGTCTCGGTCATCCGTTTCTCAAACACCATGTAGTGCGAGAATTCCAACGGAGGAGATCGAGTCTTGTGGGGAAAAGTGTGCAAACCTCTGCAGAGTGTATAAACTAATCATGATTAACCGTGTCCCTAGTTATGGACATCTTGAGTATCTAGTACCTGGATTATCATGTGAATCTCAACATGTTACTCTAAAATTAATTTTGTTGGGTTTTGTTTAATGATGATGCTTAATTGGGATTGAGAATGCTGCCAACCATTCTCAATGTTTAACAACTACCATGATAGTTAAATAAAATTTATTCCTTTGCAGTAGGGAAAATTGGCTTTACGCAAAACTGTAACCATAGAGCTTTTCACCAGCCAAATATGCATATAGAATAGCCTTATTCTTTTATCATTCTCTATGTGTTACTTTGCCAGCATATTCCTTGTGCTGACCCATTTCGGGCTGCAACGTTAATGTTGTAGACTTTTCAGACGATGATTGAAGTGCCTTTAGGTCGTGGTTCTATACTCAGTGATGCCGTTGGAGTTGATGGACTCACTTATCTTCCAAGCCTTCCGCTGTTATCGTTATTAGATGGCCTTAAGCCATATTTATTGTAATAAGTTCTCTTTTGAGACACTCGATGTAATAAGTGTGTGATTGCTACTCTGTTATAAATCCTTCAAGTACTGTGTGGTGTCAGCATTACTGATCCAGGGATGACACCTGAGCACAGAGATTGGACTGTTTGAGGTCTAGTCGCTACAAGATGGTATCAGAGCACACGCTGACTGTGGGACACGACCACTAAGGAAAATCCCTAGATCACTACTCACTCTTCTCATTCTGACTTTTCATCTTTTCTACTATTTTAGGATGGCGGATGCAAGGAACAAGTTCACACAACCGGATGAAGATACACCCTTTGGACGTCACTTGAAGGAAGTCACTAGATACCTGAACATAGGAGTACCAAGCTTCACCGGAACCTACAACGCCACTCTACCTAAAGAAGAGCACTGGACGATTTAAGTTGAAGTTCCAGGAAGGACGTTCATGCCAGTCACTGAGCCCATAGAGTTTTCCTCTAATGCACCAACCTGGAGTCTATGAAAGAGCATGGCAGCTCACATCACCATGGGACGCATTGGAGAAGTTTACCGCAATGATCTCAAGGATACTATCTACCAGATTTATGGGCGCCGAGATGAGCACTGGGAGATGATCAGCACCAGGAAGGATAGATCAATTGCAGCTTTTATCCAGGAGTTAAACCAGCACATTCGATGTCAGGAGAACCATATGTGCGCCGACATGATAGATCTGAAGACGGCAAGAACAAGAATCAAGGAACTGGAGGAAGAACTCAAGGCTACACGTGAAGATTATGAAGAGGAAATCAAAGTATTAGTGGAGAAGAATGACGATCTGATCAAGAAAATTGGAATATTCATGGGAGGCCCTACACCAGTAGAAGAAGACGAAGAACCCAAGGAAATTCGCCCAGAAGACTACATCATCATCGACGACACCGACTCGGACCCAGATGATAGCGACGATGATTATGTGGATGAAGCTAGAGCACATATCATGGAGTGTGCAATCAAAGAATATTTCTAGTAGACCACCCCAACAGTAGTAGTAGTAGTAGTAGTCCACCATCTAAATATAGTAGTTCGAGCACTTTTGCGATAGTTAGATCGATTGTATGCCCTTGTTTGATTGATTGAATGAAGTGAATTGTTTGCTTTTGCCTCATGTGCATATGGGTAGTGTTTTCTCTTTAGAACCCCTCTATTCTTAAATCTCATCTTTTCTAAACCCTCAGATGCCTCCGAGAAATGACCCCGGATTTACCTTCCCACCGGAGCTCGCCCAGTTGATCCAGCAGCAGAACACATTGATGCAGTTGCTAGTCCAGAGTCAGAATCAGGGGAACAACAACAACAACCCACCACCACCTGTTGATCACTTAGCCCGTTTTCTTAGGCTGAATCCGCCGGTGTTTTCCAGTAGCACCGAGACGATAGTAGCAGATGATTGGCTCTGCAAGACAGCTAGAGAATTGACCATGATAGGATGCACAGATGCGGAAAAGGTGAAATTTGCTGCACATCAGTTGGAAGGACCCGCAGCATCATGGTGGGAGAATTTCACAGCCACTTTCCCTGTCGACACTGTCACGTGGGACCAGTTTCAGCAGGCTTTTTGTACTGCCCATGTTTCATCAAGAGCAATGCCATGAAGAAGCGAGAGTTTCACAACTTGCGCCAAGGAGGACGGACAGTTGGCCAGTATGTGGAGGACTTTAGTAAGCTAGCACGTTATGCCCCAGATGACGTTGCTACGGATGCAGCCAAGCAAGAGAAGTTTCTGGAAGGATTGAATGATGAGTTGAGCATTCAGTTGATGGTAGCAACCTTCAGCAACTACCAGGAGTTGGTAGATCGTGCTCTCATGATTGAAGGGAAGCAGCAGCAGATTGAGAACCGTAAGAGGAAGTATGGACAAGGGAAGTACAATTTAGGAGCCCAACAAAAGCCACATTTTACCCCTAGACCGGGAGGACATTTTCAGCATACCCATGGAGGAGGAAGCTCGCACAATCACAATGGCACCAAGAATGGTAATGGGAATGGAGGAAGCAATGGCCAGAACCGTACCAACCCATCGACCCCAGCCAAGAGAGACCTGAACCAAGTCACTTTCTTTAAGTGCCAGAAGACCAGACATTATGCCAATGAATGTCCTGAATCCCAGAATGGAAATGGCAATGGGAGCTCTGGCAAGAAGCCAAACCCTTTCAACAGGGGACAGGTGAACCACGTTAATGTCGAGGAGGTGGAAGAGCAGCCGGATGCCGTAATCGGTAAGTTTTTGGTTAAGTCATTTACTGCACTCGTTCTTTTTGATACTGGTGCATCGCATTCATACATATCAAGGGGATTTGTGGATAAGTATAAACTACCAACCCAAGCCCTTAGATCACCCATGTTAGTAACCTCGCCTGGAGCAGAGTATATGGCCACTCTATGGTGTGATCGGTTACCATTAAGGATTGGTAACTATGTATTTCCCTCGGACCTAATAGTATAGGAATCCCAAGGATTGGATGTGATATTAGGCATGGATTGGTTATCAAAGTATGAAGGGAATATTGAATGTGCTAGTAAGTCAGTTTTGCTTACAATGCCAGAAGGGAGAAGGATCAAGTATGTATCCCGGCATGTGCCGAAAAGGACTCAAGTAAATTGTTTAACAGGAGTTGTGCAGGAGGAAGTACCAGTGGTGAAAGATTTCCCTGATGTATTTCTAGAGGAGTTGCCAGGCATGCCACCAGATAGAGATATTGAGTTTTTGATTGAACTTTTGCCAGGCACAGGGCCAATATCTAAGAGACCATATAGGATGCCCGCAAAGGATTTGGTGGAGATTAAGAAGCAGATTAAGGAGTTACTGGATAAAGGATATATTCACCCAAGTTCTTCACCTTGGGGATCGCCAGTACTTCTAGTGGAGAAGAAGGATGGATCGTTAAGGATGGTTGTTGATTATCGAGGATTGAATGAAGTAACCATCAAGAACAAGTACCCACTACCGATGATCAATGATCTGTTTGATCCATTGCAAGGAGCTAAGGTATTTTCCATGATCGATCTGCGATCAGGATACCACCAGTTGAAGATTCGAGAACAGGATATACCTAAGACGGCTTTTACCACCAGGTATGGGTGGTATGAGTATATTGTTATGTCATTTGGTCTGACTAACGCACCTGCATATTTTATGAACATGATGAACAAGGTGTTTATGGAGTTTCTGGATAAGTTCGTTGTAGTGTTCATCGATGATATCCGGGTATACTCGAAGAACGAAGAGGAGCATAAGGAGCATTTGCGTTTGGTTCTTGGAAAGCTCAGAGAACATCAATTATATGCCAAGTTTAGCAAATGTGAGTTTTGGTTGAAGGAAGTTGGATTTCTTGGACATGTTATATCCGGAGAAGGTATAGCAGTAGATCCCACTAAGGTTGATACCGTGACGAATTGGGAAGCGCCAACAACAGTTGGAGAGATCCGGAGTTTTCTTGGACTCGCAGGATACTACCGGAGATTTATTGAGAATTTCTGAAAGATTGGAAGCCTATGACGGAGTTGTTGAAAAAGGATACCAAGTTCATATGGACTGAGGAAGGTGAGGCTAGTTTCCAGGAGTTGAAGAGACATTTGGTTACCTCACCAGTGTTGATTTTGCCAGATCAGACCAAGGATTATGAGGTGTATTGCAACGCTTCACGTCGAGGACTTGGAGTAGTGCTTATGCAGGAAGGAAGAGTTGTTTCATATGCCTCACGACAACTTAAGCCTCATGAGTTAAATTATGCTACGCATGATTTGGAGTTAGCAGCTGTAGTGCACGCATTGAAAACCTGGAGACACTTTCTCATTGGAAACCATTGTGAGGTGTACACGGATCACAAGAGTTTGAAGTATATTTTCACGCAGAAGGAGTTAAATCGCAGGCAAAGGAGATGGTTGGAACTCATCAGGGATTATGATATGAGATTGCATTATCACCCTGGAAAGGCTAACGTAGTAGCTGACACGTTGAGTCGTAAAAGCTATGTCAACACACTAATGACGGGAGATTTACCAAGGGAGTCAGCCGAAAATCTCCGAGAGCTATGTTTGGAAATAGTACCAAGAGGCTATGTAGCAGGATTGGAGATGCAGTCTACTTTGATGGATAAGATTAGGGAAGCCCAGAAGACTGATAAGGGGATTGCCTCTATAAAGGATAAAATGAGCAAAGGAAAAGCTAAGGGATTTTGTGAGGATGAGCATGATACCTTATGGTTTGAAGACCGTGTTCATGTGCCTAATGATTTGGAGATCAGGAAGTTAATTCTGCAAGAGGCCCATGACTCACCCTATTTGATTCACCCAGGAAATACCAAGATGTATCTGGATTTGAAGGATATTTTCTGGTAGACCAGAATGAAGAAGGATATTGCAGAGTATGTAGCAGTTTGTGATGTATGTCAGAGAGTAAAGGCAGAGCTTCAGAAGCCAGCAGGATTGCTACAGCCATTGCCGATACCCGAAAGGAAGTGGGATAAGTTAGGCATGGATTTTATTACAGGTTTACCCAGAACTCGTTCAGGCTATGACTCGATATGGGTTGTAGTCGATCGTTTGACGAAGGTAGCTCATTTCATTCCAGTGAAGACTACCTATACTAGTGCAAAGTTGGCAAAGATATACATGACCAGAATCGTATGTCTGCATGGAGTTCCAAGGAGCATTATATCAGATAGAGGAACCCAATTTACCTCAAAGTTCTGGAATCAGATGCATGAAACTTTAGGTACCAGACTGGAGTTTAGTACAGCTTTCCATCCGCAGACAGACAGAAAGATCGAGAGAGTCAACCAGATTTTGGAGGATATGCTGAGAGCTTGTGCGCTAGATTATGGATCTAGTTGGGACGAGAATTTTCCATATGCAGAGTTCTCTTACAACAACAGTTATCAATCCAGTTTGAAAATGGCCCCTTTTGAGCCTTCTACGGAAGGAGGTGCAGGACCCCATTGTTGTGGGATGAAGTTGGAGACCGCCAGTTGTTTGGACCGGATCTGATTAAGGAGTCTGAACGGAAAGTGAAATTGATTCGCGGTAGGCTCAAGGTAGCTCAATCCAGGCAGAAGAGCTATGCAGATTCTAAACGCAAGGATACAGTTTACGAAGTCGGAGACCGAGTTTATCTTCGAGTATCTCCACTTCGAGGAGTTAAGCACATTGGAGTTAAGGGAAAATTAGCGCCATGTTTTATAGGACCATACAAAGTTTTGGAGAGTATGGGAGAAGTTGCTTACAAGTTGGAGTTTCCTGAAGGATTGTCAGGAGTTCACGACGTGTTCCATGTTTCCCAATTGAAGAAGTGCCATGCCGAGATGGCCGATATACCGATGAGAGACACAGTGCCGCTAGAAGCAATTCAGTTGGACAGTGATTTGACCTATGAGGAGAAACCAGTTAAGATTCTAGAGTATGACAGTCGAGTCACCCGCAGCAAGGTTATCAAGTTTTGCAAAGTTCAGTGGAGTCATCACACGGAGGATGAAGCCACCTGGGAGCGACCGGAAGAATTGCTGAAGGACCACCCTCACCTATTTTCTAGCCAACCTGAATCTCGAGGGCGAGATTCATCTTAAGGGGGGTAGGTTTGTAACATCCCAAATTTTCAATTTGCAATGTTATACACTAGACCATCAATGCATATCATATTTCATTGCATTTTGGTTGATCCTAGAAATTCTACGCAACTCAAGGACCCTCGGAGAGAGTTGGGGATTTCGTTATTTTCATATTTGAGTTTTCTCAAATTTTGAAAAATAGGATCGTTTGATTTTATTTATTTTATCTTCAATTATTTCTATTATCAAATATGAGAGAGGGAATAAAATGACTTTCCCAAAAAATAAAGAAATAATGAGGATTTAATAAAAAATCAAATAAGATTTTATTTTGGTTTTATTTGCTATTTATTTGAATTTAGGAAAAATAGCATGTTTTCAAAAATTGCATTTAGAGCCAAAAAATGTTCATCCTGTTCTAAATATTTTATTTAGACGGAGAAAATTTGTTTTGACATTTTTAGGATTTTATTTATTTTTCTAGAATTTTTTTAGTCGCAGCGAAACTATTTTTTTATAAAAAAAGAGATCCCGCGCCCGACTGGGCCAAGGGCCCAGCCGAGCAGGTCGGCCCAGCTAGCCATCGCAGCCTCCCGCCGGGTCGGGACAGAGTCCCGACCAGCGCCGCCGCCGCCCGAGTCCGGGGAGGACTCCGCCTCCCAAGGCCGACACCTCCCCCAAGTCGCCTCTCCCGCCCCCTTTATAAGCGCCCCACCCCTGCAGCCACACCGTCGCCGCCGCCGCACGCCCCCAGTGCCGCCGCCGCACGCAGCCGCGCCACCTGCCGCCGTCGCCGCCGCGCCACCTGCCGCCGCCACCCCGACGCCTCGCGCCACCCGCCGCCCTGCCAGAGTCTCG
>NC_041390.1:443518442-443523197 GCF_002162155.2 Triticum dicoccoides | reverse complement strand
GAGGTAGCCGCCGGCCGCCGCCACCCCGACGCCTCGCGCCACCCGCCGCCCTGCCAGAGTCTCGCCGGAGCGCCGCCACCGAGGTAGCCGCCGGCCGGTTTTTGAGAAAAAGCCGTTTCGGTTTTTTTTAAAACCCTAGTTTTCGTTTTTTTAAATAGATCGGTATATCTCCAGTTTATTTATTTAGTGAGTGTTCGCTTGTCCGTTCGTTTTAACGAACGCATTTTTCGTTTATTTCTAGTTAACAAACGTTCGTTCGTTAACCTGTTCGTCGTTTTTCTTTTCTTGGATTAAATCCGCGATTTTTCTGATCGGGATTTCTGATCCGATGTTCGTTTTAGTTTAACTTTTCGCTTGTTTGTCAGAATTAGGCGATTCAAGCGCCTGGAGTTTCTTCTCGAAACCCTCTTTCCATTTAACCAACTCAAACAAGTTTTTGCCACAGTAAAATTTGCCCTAGTTTCAGATTAGTAAATGAAGCTATTTTTTGCCGTTTGTCTTTCGTTGCTTCGTTCGATTTGGTTCTTTTTGCCAACCGGAGTTCTTGAGTTGAAATTTCTGGTTAGATCTCTTATTCGAGTTTTACCTGTGCATTAGATGAGTACTTATTGTATGCTTGTTTGTTTGCGATAGAGTACCCGGAGTGCGCCGCTTGCTACTTCGAATCGCTAGGTTTTGCGGATCATCAGCAAGGCAAGTAACACTTTGATCATACCTCCAACTACCCAGTTTTATTGCATTAGACCAATCCTCACACATTGCATGATTAGGATGTAATTAAATTGTGGGTTTGGGAAGTAGTTGAGGTAGAACCTATTACCTGTTTATCATCAAACCTTTGGGAGTTACTTCTATGTTGCTTATTATGCTATGCTATGCTAGTAGTCGTGGATTGGGTGAGTGTATCCATGACGGATGTGAGATTGTTAAATTTATGGTTTATCTAAGGTGGCAACTTAAATACACATCTGGGTGGATTGAGGCACCTGGGTATTCCAGCGATTGCCTGTTTTTCTTTTGGACCGCCACCCAGGCTCAAAGGGATCATGAGAATATTCATGCTAGAAACTTCCATGTGCAGCCACAAGCTACTATGGGCTCTAGCATAGTTGACTAAGTCGTGTGAACTCTTACACTGGTAGACTAGCAGATGTAGGGGATGTAGGTGGTACGGTCTATCCATCGTAAGGTGCTAGCGCTTCTGAAAGACTATGTCTCGTTCATCCGTTTCTCAAACACCATGTAGTGCGAGAATTCCAACGGAGGAGATCGAGTCTTGTGGGGAAAAGTGCGCAAACCTCTGCAGAGTGTATAAACTAATCATGATTAGCCGTGTCCCCAGTTATGGACATCTTGAGTATCTAGTACCTGGATTATCATGTGAATCTCATCATGTTAGTCTAAAATTAATTTTGTTGGGTTTTGTTTAATGATGATGCTTAATTGGGATTGAGAATGTTGTCAACCATTCTCAATGTTTAACAACTACCATGATAGTTAAATAAAATTTATTCCTTTGTAGGAGGGAAAAATTGGCTTTATGCAAAACTATGACCATAGAGCTTTCCACCAGCCAAATATGCATATAGAATAGCCTTATTCTTTTATCATTCTCTATGTGTTACTTTGCCAGCATATTCCATGTGCTGACCCATTTCGGGCTGCAATGTTAAGGTTGCAGACTTTTCAGACGATGATTAAGGTGCCTTTAGGTCGTGGTTCTATACTCAGTGATGCCGTTGGAGTTGATGGACTCACTTATCTTCCAAGCCTTCCGCTGTTATCGTTATTAGATGGCCTTACACTACTAGGGAAAACCCTAGAAGTAGCGCTGGTTTTGTGCTCACTAGTAGAGCGGGTAGGCGCGCTACTAATAAGGCGCTACAGCTATTGCTTAGCAGTAACGCGTGCCGCATGCGCTACTGCTAGGACAAATAGCTGCAGCGCTTGTTCACTCCCACGCTGCTGCTAATATAACTACTGGCAGCGTGTTTTCTTTCCATCGCTACTAGTATTGTTTTTTTATTTTTTTTATTTTAGTGTATTTATGCGCCATCTACAAATATTGGTACAATACCAGTTATGAGGTTTACATCATCATGTCCATAACAGTGTGTCAAATGAAGGTGGATTAGGTTCAAGTGGAGGCAATATGTGGTGCATGTCAAAAGTATACTACTAATCCAAACTTGATCTAGTTTGGACTAGTTGTACTTTCGATGTGCACCACATGTTGCCTCCACTTGAATCTAATCCGCCAGCACAAGCTATTTAATCATCATCATAATCATTAGCACCAACAATATTTATTTAATCACCACTAACACTAGCTAATAATAATCATCAGTCATTACCACCAACACTAGCTATTTGATCATCATAGTAATAGTGTAGCACATCATCATCCTCAAACTTACTTCTAGCTAATCACTCCTGCTGCTCTCTCTTAGGTAAAACAACATAAAACATGTGTAGCTCTCCTCCTTGATCAAGTTGGAGAATGCAGATGAACCTGTCTCCTAATTTTGGGTAGCACATCTGTTTACTGCCCCCTAGTACTTGTCTGCGCTCCCCCATCACATATCTGGTCCAGTCTTGCACTATTAAGCATTCATCGCTGATCTTGAATGCACTAAAGTAACATGTAGGATATCTTGGCCGTAAGCTATTAATACTCATGGTACCTTTAGTCTCGATCCCATAAGGCACACCATTCATCGGGAGTCCCTGTTGAAGAACATCGTATGGTCACATATTTAGCAATGAAGTTTAGCTTCACAAATAATGTATGGAAAAGATGCACTGAGGACAAATAGTAAAAATCTTACCATCCTTCCTAAATAGATGTGCCGTAGTTCATGACGAACACTATTGGTCGCACGTTTTCAGTACTAAGATTTCTAAGTCCAGGAAGAAAATTTGTCTTGACGGTATCAAGATCCTCAAGCCATGAAACATAATGACTTAGCTCCTCGCAGTTTAGTTCAGCCCCGGGACAGTAGTAGGTCCTGTCTACCAAGCGCTGGACATGTTTGCTTGCACCGAAATAAGCTCACAATACAAATTAGTTGTCAACTATTTTTGAATAAACAATATCAAAGACATAAATATGGTTGAGAAACTTACATTTTGGTGTAACTGGAGGCGTCTGCACATCGACCCAGATGTCGGTATTACCTTCAATATCATCTTCCAGACGAATATCAAAGGTGATAACCATATCAGGCTGAAATGCATAAGTCTTGCATAGTGCTCGCCATGTTTTGCATCCAAAATAGGTGTAGTCGTCTGAATTGTATAATTTTGCATGGAAAATATAACCATGCTCGGTCTTCAAGTAAACTTTCTTTACCTCCATAGTATGACTGAAACCTATCTTATCCAATACAAAAACTCTTGCATGGCAGGGGATATGCTAGTAGAATAGTAAAAAATATATAAGTTCAAGCAAATGAAGCAAATGTCATGCTTACTTACGAAAAAAGACTTATCGTTGTGACTTACTGTATCCACTTCGAAGTTCTCGTCCAGCTTGATGCGGAAGCGCCTACCATCATCTAGGAAGATTCCATCGCACATGCCGCGCTCGTCTTTGCAGTATTTGCAAATACCAAAATCCTTTTTGTCGCCAGGCATTTCCTATGTTCATAGTTAAAACATTAATTGAAAATCGATAGAAGACAACTACCAGGATACTCAACACACAAATGTGGGGCACTCGATATTTCCTACATATTCTGGCAAAAGTCATGCCAAAATTCACGGAAAAATCCGGCATGACCTTTGCTAAAATAGGATATATCGAGCGCCTGAAATTTGCCGGAACGGAAATGATTCAACACTCCGGCAAAACATAGGCCACTCGGAGGTGCAACCTGCAAACATTACCGGCCACTTGGATATTGAGCAACACAAGATATACATTTCAAAATATCTTATAAGACTCAAATTAGCATGCATTCAATAAGCAAAAGTAAATCATCTCATGCATCCGTACATCGTCGAATATTATCACTAATACATCACGAATAGTGTCATACATATAACATCACTAGTACAACTAAAACCCTAGCACACGACGGGTATCGGCTCAGGCGGTGGACACCCACAGAGAAGGAACCATCACGGGATCATAGCTCCAGTGAGATCCCTGGAGAACCTGCCAGGTATTGGAGAACCTGTGCTCCAACGCAAACAAGTAGCGACGGACGTGCGCGTCCTCCTCACTGACACGGTGACGCACCACCTCCGCGGAGTCCTCGAGCCTCTGGACCGTCACTGGCCCACGCGACCGCCACCAAAGAAGGTTCGGGTCAACGACAGGCTGGCTCCTCACCAACCTGCGCCCCCCGGTAGGTAGCGCCTCCCAGTACCACCCCGGCGGAGCCCAGTCCCGGACATGGCCCATCTGGTCAAGCAGGTGTCGTCCTCCGCCGACTCGACGACGAGGATGCGGGATAGGCATTGTCCACGTCGATGCGGGAAAATTTCTTTAACTAAAAAAACAGCAACAAGTTCTTACTAACTAGTTCTATTAATTCAACTAGTTCTTACTAAAAATAAACTTACTATAAATAAAAATATTCTAGTACCTAATTAGTACCTAGTTATTACTAACTAATTAGTACCTAAGAACTACTGCCCTAATTACCCTAACTAATTTGATGGAGGTAGAAACCCTAGGCAGAGGTAGGGGAGAGGGAGGAGCAGGCGTGCTCACCTCAGGTGCCAGCGACGAGGGAGGGCAGGTGGCGT
>NC_041390.1:443359015-443518282 GCF_002162155.2 Triticum dicoccoides | reverse complement strand
TCGGGGGCGACGTCCCGGGCAGCGTTGAGGTCGGGGGCGGGGCCGGCGTTGAATCTGGGGTCGGGGCGGCGTGGGGAGAGCGCGCGGCTGCCGAGGGGCGGCGGCGGTGAGGCTGAGGGCGGCCTCGGGCAGCGGCGGTGAGGAGACGGCGGCGAGGGCGAGGGACGATTTGGGGAAGAATTGGTGGCCGGGGGGCGGGGTGGGGGGAAACCGCTGTTTAAGTGAAACGTAACGGTAGCGCGTTTCCGGAAACGCGCTATAGCTAAGTTAGCTATAGCGCGTTTACTAAAACCCGCTACTGCTATTCCTTTCTCCTTTTTTCCCTTTTTTCTATTATTTTTCTTTACATTTTATTTTTTCCCTTTCTCCTTTTTCTATTTCTTTCATTTTCATTTACTTTTCTACTTGTTTTTCACTTTATTTTATTTCCGTTAGCAGCAGCGCTTTACACGTAAGCGCGCTGCAGCTAACGAGATTAGCAGTAGCGCTGGGCCATTATACGCGCTACTGCTAGGTTGGGCTAGCCATGTGCGCCCAGTTCAAACGTAGCAGCAACGCTTTTCGCTAGTATGCGCTACTGCTAAAGTCATAGCAGTAGCGCGGTTTATTTACGCGCGCTGCTACTAAGTAGCAGCAGCGCTTGATTTTGTACAGCGCTACTGGTAAAATTCTGTGTATAGGCTTTTCCCTAGTAGTGTTAAGCCATATTTATTGTAATAAGTTCTCTTTTGAGACACTCGATGTAATAAGTGTGTGACTGCTACTCTGTTATAAATCCTTCAAGTACTGTGTGGTGTCAGCATTACTGATCCAGGGATGACACCTGAGCACAGAGATTGGACCGTTTGAGATCTAGTCGCTACACCTACCCCAAGCTTGAGCGATACTTTCTCCTTCACGAGGCCAAAAATTATATATATATATATATATATATAATTCCAATCACGATGAACCAGATGCATAGGATAAAACTTCTGATAAAATTCCAATTTCAATCGGTTGTAGTTCCATGATCGAATATCATCACATAGCCTATACCATGTCAATGCCTTTCCCTTCAAAGATAAAGGGAAGACCTTCTTCTTGACAACATCCTCGGGCATACTTGCAAGCTTAAATAATCCACAAACTTCATCCACATAGATTAGGTGCATATCAGGATGTAATGTTCCATCTCCTGCATAAGAATTTGCCAGTAGTTTCTCTATAATACCTGAAGGAATTTCATAATAAATATTTTCAGTAGGTGCAGTAGGTTGAGGAGAAACTCTTTGCTCTTCCGGTCTAGGTGAAGATACCCCGAACAAGCCCCTCAAAGGATTATTTTCCATGGTAACAAGTGATAGTAAATTTCAGCACACTATATAAATGTTTCCTAACCAAAAGGCGCTTCACTCCCCGGCAACGGCACCAGAAAAGAGTCTTGATGACCCAAAAGTATAGGAGATATATCATAGTTATTTCGATAAGTAAGAGTGTCGAACCCAACGAGGAGCAGAAGGAAATGACAAGCGGTTTTCAGCAAGGTAATCTCTGTGAGCACTGAAATTATCGGTAACAGATAGTTGTGTGATAAGATAATTCGTAATGAGTAACAAGTAACAAAAGTAAACAGGGTGCAGCAAGGTGGACCAATCCTTTTTGTTGCAAAGGACAAGCCTGGACGAACTCTTATATAATGCAAAGCTCTCCCGAGGACACATGGGAATTGTTGTCAAGTTAGTTTTCATCATGCTCATATGATTCGCGTTCATTACTTTGATGATTTGATATGTGGGTGGACCGGTGCTTGGGAGCTGCCCTTCCTTGGACAAGCCTCCCACTTACGATTAACCCCTCTCGCGAGCATCTGCAACTATGAAAGAAGAATTAAGATAAACCTAACCATAGCATGGAACATATGGATCCAAATCAGCCCCTTACGAAGCAACGCATAAACTAGGGTTCAAGATTCTGTCACCCTAGCAACCCATCATCTACTTATTACTTCCCAATGCCATCCACTAGGCCCAAATCATGGTGAAGTGTCATGTATTCGATGTTCACATAACACCACTAGAGGAAAGACAACATACATCTCATCAAAATATCGAACGAATACCAAAATCACATGATTACTTATAACAAGACTTCTTGTAGCGACCCGACCTCAAACGGCCAAGTCTCTGTGCTTCAGTGTCATCCCTGGATGGGTAATGCTGACATAGACAGTACTCGAGGATTTATGACAGAGTAGCAATCACACACTTATTACATTGAATGTCTCAAAAGAGAACTTATTACAATAAATATGGCTTAAGGCCATCTAATACGATAACAGCGGAAGGCTTGGAAGATAAAGTGAGTCCATCAACTCCAACGACATAGCTGAGCTGCAGGCAATGACCTAACAAACCTTACTCCTCGTCTGAAAAGTCTACAACATAATATGTTGCAGCCCGAAAACGGGTCAGCACATGGAATATGCTGGCAAAATAACACAGTAGAGCAAGAACAGAATAATACTATCACTATATGCATATTTGGCTGGTGGAAAGCTCTATGGTTATAGTTTTTGCGAAAAGCCAATTTTTTCCTACAACAAAGGAATAGATTTTATTTAACTATCATGGTAGTTGAAACATTATTGAGAAGGTTCCTCCAACTCAATCCCAATTAAAGTAATTAAAAACCCAACAATATTAATTTAGAGTGATGAGATACTTATGATACTCCAAGTACTAGATACTCAAGATGTCCATAACCGGGGACATGGCTAACCATGATTAGTTTATACACTCTGCAGAGGTTTGTGCACTTTTCCCCACAAGACTCG
Organism: Triticum dicoccoides; assembly: GCF_002162155.2. Classification (NCBI taxonomy): domain Eukaryota; kingdom Viridiplantae; phylum Streptophyta; class Magnoliopsida; order Poales; family Poaceae; genus Triticum; species Triticum dicoccoides. The sequence goes on along the minus strand of NC_041390.1, from coordinate 443,515,467 downwards.
ATCTCCTCCGTTGGGTTTCTCGCACTGCATGGTGTTTGAGAAACGGATGACCGGGACACAGTTTTTCATAAGCATTAACTCCTTACTCCGGGCAGACCATACCATCCCTACATCCCACTACCTACTGATCCACCTCTTCGGGAGCTTCACGCAACTTACTCCACTATGCTAGAGCCCATAATAGCTTGTGGCTGCACACGGAAGTTTCTAGCATGAAAATATCTCAGTTCCCTTTGAGCCTGGGTGGCGGACCATAGGATTATCACACGGGTACTCCGGGATATACTAGGACAACACTGGATTCCTTAGGTGCCCAACAAACAATCCACCCAGATGTGTATTCAAGTTGCCACCTTAAGTTGAACCATTAATTAACAATCTCACATCTGTCATGGATTTCACTCACCCAAACCACGTCTACGAGCATAGCAAAGCAATATAAGCAATTCGTAGAAGTAACTCCCAAGGGTTTGAATATAACAGGGCAATAGGTTCTACCTCATCAACTACTTCCCAACCCACATGTTAATCACATCCTAACCATGCAATGTTTGAGGATTGGAACTAATGGATAAAAACTGGGTGTTAAAGGGGTATGATCAAAGTGTTACTTGCCTTGTTGATGATCCGCAAAACCTAAGGATTCGTTGTAGCATGCTTCACACTCCGGGTGTTCTATCACATACAAACAATAGCATACATAAGCAATCAAGCAAAGAAACACGGGTAAATCTCAAAAAAGAAGATCTAACCAGAAAGTTCAACTTAAGATCTCCGGTTTGCAAAAAGAATCAAATCAAAAGGAGCAACGAAACTCAAACTGCGAAAGAAACAAGATCTGTTTACTAATCTGGACTAAGGTCAAATTTACAGTAGCAAAAGCTTGTTCAAGTTGGTTAAACAGAAAGAGGGTTTCGAGATGAAGATCTAGGTGCTTGAATCGCCTGATTTCGACAAACGAGCGAAAATATAAACTAAAACGAAAATCGGATCAGAAATCGCGATTGAAAATAATCGCGGAAAAATCTGAGAAAAAGAAAACTGACGAACAGGCTAACGAACGAGCGTTCGTTGTATGTTACTAATGGGTGAACATCGTTCGTTAAAACAAATGTACACATGAACGTCCGCAAAGTAACTGAACCGAGAAAAACCGGTGAACCGATCTAAAAAACGAACTAGGGTTTCTAAAAAAACGAATCGGTTTCTTTTTTAAAAAACCAGCAGTGGCAACGGCGGCGTTACCTCCGGCGAGGCGGGGTTGTGGCGGTGGGGAGGCGGGCTGCGGCAGCGGGGCGACAGCGACGACGGCGGCGCTGCAGCGGTGGTGGCGAGGCGCATCAAAAGCGGCGGCAGCGGCACTACGGTTGGGCGGCTGCGGCGGCGGGGTTGGGTGGTGGTGGCGGCGGGGGTGGGGAGTATTTAAGGAGGGGGGTTGCGGCTTGGAGGAGGGGCAAGGCGGCGGGGAGAAGGAGTCCCGGCCGGACTCCTGGTCCGAGGCGGCAGCGGCGTCGGTCTCCTGGAAGGAGATGGTGGCGCGAGGAAAGCGGGCCGGCTCGGCTGGGCTTCGGCCCAGTCAGGCGCTAAACTTTTAAAAAAAAATAATTTCGCCAAAACTAAAAAAATCCTAGAAAGTAAAATAAAAATCTAAAAATGCCAAAACAAATTTTCACCGTCTAAATAAAATATTTAGAACAAGATGAACATTTTCTTGGCCCTAAAATGCAACTTTGAAAAACATGCAATTTTTCTCTAATTCAAATAAAATAGCAATAAACTTCGGATAAAATCAAATATTTGATTTTAATCTTTTTCCTCCAATATTTCATTTATTTTGGAGAATTCATATTATCTCCTCTCATGTATTTTTAATATGAAATATTTTCAGAGAGAAAAATAATTAAAACCAAAAAATCCTCGTTTCAATATTTGATAAAACTCAAATATGAAAACAAGGAAATCCCCAACTCTCTTCGAGGGTCCTTGAGTTGCTTAAGATTTCGAGGATCGCAAAACGAAATGCAATAAAATATGATATGATGGATGATCTATGTATAACATTCCAAATTGAAAATTTGGGATGTTACAAACCTACCCCCCTTAAGATGAATCTCACCCTCGAGACTCAGGTTGGCTAGAGAATAGGTGTGGGTGGTCTTTGCGAAGATCATCCTCTCGTTCCCAGGTGGCTTCATCCTCGGTATGGTGGCTCCACTGAACTTTGCAAAACTTGATAACCTTGTTGCGGGTGACTCGGCTGGCAAATTCGAGAATCCTGACTGGCATCTCCTCATAGGTCAAATCATTGTCCAATTGAATCGCATCCAAGGGTACCGTATCTCTTAACGGTATATCGTCCATCTCAGCATGACACTTCTTCAGCTGTGAAACATGAAATACCTCATGAACTCCTGACAGTCCTTCAGGTAACTCCAACTTGTAGGCAACTTCTCCCATACGTTCCAAAATTCGATATGGTCCTACAAATCGCGGGGCTAACTTTCCCTTAACTCCAAAACATTTCACTCCTCGCAGGGGTGACACTCGCAGATATGCTCTATCTCCAATTTCATAGGTTATTTCCTTGTTTTTCGAATTTGCATAACTCTTCTCCCTGGAGTGAGCTATCTTCAGTCTACCTCGAATCGACTTAACCTTCTCTTTAGACTCTTTGATCAAATCTGGTGCAAACAATTATCGGTCTCCGATTTCATCCCACATCAACGGTGTTCTGCACCTTCGTCCGTACAGGGCTTCGAACGGTGCCATCTTCAAACTGGCTTGGTAGCTGTTGTTGTATGAGAACTCCGCGTAGGGCAACTTTTCATCCAATTAGATCCATAGTCTAGCGCACAGGCCCTCAACATATCCTCCACAATCTAGTTGACTCTCTCGGTCTGTCCATCGGTCTGCGGGTGAAAAGCTGTACTGAATTCCAGCCTTGTTCCCAAAGTTTGGTGCAACTGATGCCAAAACTTTGAAGTAAAGTGTGTCCCTCTATCTGATATGATGGTCCTCGGAACTCCATGCAGACATACAATCCTGGTCATATATATCTTGGCCAACTTCGCACTTGTATAGGTGGTTTTCACTGGGATAAAGTGAGCTACTTTGGTCAAGCGATCAACTACTACCCATATAGGATCGTATCCTGATTTGGTCCTGGGTAATCCGGTGATAAAATCCATGCCAAGTTTATCCCACTTCCATTCGGGTATTGGCGTAGGCTGTAACAGTCCTGCTGGCTTTTGATGCTCAGCCTTCACTCTCTGACATACATCACATATGGCTACATACTCGGCAATATCCTTCTTCATACCAGTCCACGAGAAACATTCCTTCAAATCCAAATACCTTTTGGTGTTTCCGGGGTGTATCGAGTATGGTGAGTCATGAGCCTCCTGAAGTATTAACTTCCTGATCTCTGTGTTATTGGGTACATAAACATAGTCCTCGAACCATAAGGTGTCATGTTCATCCTCACGAAAACCTTTGGCCTTTCCTTTGCTCATTCTCTCTTTTATCTCGGCAATCCCTTTGTCCTCCTTCTAAGCTTCTCAAATCTTTCCTAACAATGTAGACTGAACCTCCATGGTTGCAACAAAACCTCTAGGAACAATCTCCAAACGAAGTTCCCTGAGATACTCTACTAACTCCTTCGGCAATCCCGTGCTCACTAGGGTATTAGCATAACTCTTCCGGCTCAAAGCATCTGCCACGACATTGGCCTTGCCTGGATGATAGTGAAGCTTCATGTCATAATCCTTTATAAGCTCCAACCATCTTCTCTGCCTAAGGTTCAGCTCCTTCTGTGTGAAAATGTACTTCAAACTCTTATGATCTGTGTACACATCACAACGATTTCCCATAAGGTAATGCCTCCAGGTCTTCAACGCATGCACTACGACAGCCAACTCCAAATCATGCATGGCATAATTCACTTCGTGCGGTTTCAGTTGTCGCGAGGCATACGAAACAACTCTTCCGTCCTGCATAATCACACTTCCAAGTCCTAAACGAGAGGCATCGCAATACACTTGGAACTCCTTACGTATATCCGGCAGAATCAGCACTGGGCTGTGGTCAAACGTTTCTTTAACTCCTGAAAAATTTCTTCACATTCTTCCGTCCATTTAAATTTGGTATCCTTCTTCAATAACTCCGTCATTGGCTTCGCAATTTTGGAAAAAATCTCAATGAATCACCGATAGTATCATGCGAGTCCAAGAAAACTGCGGATCTTGCTAACTGAAGTGGGTGCCAACTATTTAGTGACTGACTGAACCTTGGTAGGATCTACTGCTACACCTTCTCCTGATATAACATGTCCAAGGAATCCGACTTCCTTCAGCCAAAACTCGCATTTGCTGAACTTGGCATACAACTGATGTTCCCTGAATTTCTCGAGAACTAAGCGCAAATGTTCTTCGTGCTCCTCCTCGTCATTCGAGTATACCATTATATCATCAATGAACACCACAACAAACTTATCCAAATATTCCATGAACACTTTGTTCATCATGATCATGAAGTAGGCATGGGCGTTAGTCAGTCCAAATGACATGACCGTATATTCGTACAACCCGCACCGTGTGGTGAACACTGTCTTTGGTATGTCATTCTCTCGAATCTTCAGCTGGTGATATCCAGATCGCAGATCGATCTTTGAAAACACCTTAGCTCCTTGCAGTTGGTCGAACAAATCATTAATCATCGGTAGTGGGTATTTGTTCTTGATCGTCACCTCATTTAACGCACGATAATCAACAACCATTCTTAGAGACTTATCCTTCTTCTCGACCAAAAGCACTAGGGCTCCCCATGGTGACGAGCTCCATCAAATGTAACCTTTCTCCAATAACTCCTTGATCTATTTCTTAATCTCCTCCAGATCATTTGCGGGCATCTGGTATGGTCGCTTCGATATAGGCCTGGTGCCTGGCAATAGCTCTATCAAAAACTCAATATCTCGATCCGGTGGCATGCCTGGTAACTCTTCTGGAAAAACATCTGGGTAATCCTTCACTACAGGCACTTCCTCTTGAACAACTCTCGTGAGGGTATTCACTTGGCTACTTCTTGGCGCATCCCTAGATATATACTTGATCCTTTTTCCATCCGGGGTGGTGAGACAAATTGACTTACTAACACAGTCAATGCTTCCTCCATACTTTGACATCCAGTCCATTCCTAATATGACATCCAATCCTTGTGACTCCAAGATAATTAGGTCGGACGGAAAAACATGGCTACCAATGGTTAAGGGTATCTGGTCGCACCATCGACTAGCCATATACTCTGCTCCAGGTGAACTTACTAACAGATGGGTCCTAAGGGTTTGGGTCGGTAGTTTAAACTTATCCTTGAATTCCCTTGATATGTATGAATGTGATGCACTAGTATCAAAAAGAACAAGGGTTGTAAAAGACCTAACCAAAAACTTACCAATAATCGCGTCTGGCTGCTCTTCAACCTCCTCCACGTTGACGTGGTTCACCTGTCCTTGGTTGAATGGATTGGGCTTCTTTCCACCACTCCCATCGCCATTTCCATTCTTCGCTTCAGGGCACTCCGTGGCATAGTGTCCAGTCTTCCCGCACTTGAAACAAGTAATGTGGCTTAGGCCTCCCTTCTCGGGTGTGGCCGGAGTGGAGCGGTTCTGATTGTTGCTTGCTCCATTCCCATTCCCATTCCTTGGGCCAGTATGATTATGGTTACTTCCTCCATTATGGGTGTGTCCTCCATGGTTATGAACAAGTCCTCCCGAGTTCGGGGTTAGGCGAGGCTTCTGCTGAGCTCCTGAATTAGACCTTCCTTGTCCATACTTGCTCTTACGGCTCTCAATCTGCTGTTGCTTCCCTTCAATCATAAGAGCCTTATCTACCAACTCCTGGTAGTTGTTGAATATTGCCACCATCAACTACATGCTCATCTCATCAGTCAACCCTTCCATAAACTTCTCCAGCTTTGCGGCATCTGCGGCCACATCATCAGGGGCATAACGAGATAACTTGCTAAACTCATCCACGTATTGAGCCACAATATGGTTCCCCTGGCATAAGTTGTGAAACTCACGCTTCTTCATATTCATAGCTCTAGTCGAGACATGGGCTGTACGGAAAGCTTGCTGAAACTGATCCCATGTAACAGTGGCTATAGGGTAGGTGACTATGTAATTCTCCCACCATGAGTTTTCTGGTCCAATCAACTAATGTGCGGAAAAATGCACCTTCTCAGCATCGGTACATCCTGCGGTGATTAACTCCCTTCCGATCCTGCGGAGCCAATCATCTGCTACTATGGGCTCGGTGCTACTAGAAAACACCGGCGGCTGCAACCTTAGAAAACGGGCTAAGTTATCAACTGGTGGTGGTGGTGGATTGTTGTTGTTGTTATTGTTGTTGCCTTGGTTCTGAACTAACAACTGCATCAGCGTATTCTGCTACTGGATCAACTAAGTGAGCTCCGGTGCGAAGGTAAATCAGGGGTCACGTCTTGGAGGCATCTGATGGGTTTAGAGGGGAGAGAATAGAATAGAATGAGGTCTAATGAGAAAGCACTACCCATATGCACATGAGACAAACACAAACATTCCACTCAATCAATCAAGCAAGGGCATACAATCGATCTAACTATCGTTACAAAAGTGCTCGGGCTATACTATTTACATGGTGGGATTCTACTACTGATGTGGTGGTCTACTAAAATATTCTTCACTTGAAGACTCCATGATGTCTGCTCTAGCTTTGCCTTCATAATCATCATCGCTATTGTCGGGGTCCGAGTCGGTGTCGTCGATGATAATGTAGTCCTCCGGGCGAATCTCCTTGGGTTCTTTGTCGTCTCCTCCTGGTGCGGGGTCTCCCAGGAATACTCCTAGCTTCCTTTCTAGATCGTCATTCTTCTCCACTAGTACGATGATTTCCTCCTCATAATCTTCAAGGGTAGCCTTAAGTTCTTCCTCCAGTTTCGTGATCCTAGTCATTGCCTTCTTCAGGTCTATCATTCCTGCTTACATCTGGTTCTCCTGGCGACGAATATGTTGGTTTAACTCCTGGATGAAAGCTGCAATTGATCTATCCTTCCTGGTGCTGATCATCTCCCATTGCTCATCTCGGCGCCCACAAATCTGATAGATAGTATCCTTAAGATCCTTATCATAAACTTCTCCAATGCGTCCTATGGTGATGTGAGCTGCCATACTCTTTCCTAGACTCCAGGTTCGTGCATCGAAGGAAAACTCTATGGGTTTAGTGACTGGTGTGAATGTTCTTCCTGGAACTTGAACTTGAATCATCCACCGCTCCTCTTCTAGTAATGTGGCATTGTAAGTCCCGGTGAAGCTTGGTATTCCAATGTTCAGGTACCTAGTGACTTCCTTCAAGTGTCGTCCAAAAGGTGCTTCTTCATCTGGTTGTGCATACTTGTTCCTTGCGTCCGCCATCCTAAAGAATAGAAAATGGAGAGGAGTCAGAAAATGAGAAGAGAAAAGTGATCTAGGGCTTTAGCTTAGTGGTCGTGTCCTACACTCAGTGTGTGCTCTGATACCATCTTGTAGCGACCCGACCTCAAACGGCCAAGTCTTTGTGCTTCAGTGTCATCCCTGGATCGGTAATGCGGAAGGCTTGGAAGATAAAGTGAGTCCATCAACTCCAACGGCATAGCTGAGCTGCACGGCAACGACCTAACGAACCTTACTCCTCGTCTGAAAAGTCTGCAACATAATACGTTGCAGCCCGAAAACGGGTCAGCACATGGAATATGCTGGCAAAATAACACAGTAGAGCAAGAACAGAATAATACTATCACTATATGCATATTTGGCTGGTGGAAAGCTCTATGGTTATAGTTTTTGCGAAAAGCCAATTTTTCCCTACAACAAAGGAATAGATTTTATTTAACTATCATGGTAGTTGAAACATCATTGAGAATGTTCCTCCAACTCAATCCCAATTAAAGTAATTAACAACCCAACAATATTAATTTAGAGTGATGAGATACTTATGATACTCCAAGTACTAGATACTCAAAATGTCCATAACCGGGGACACGGCTAACCATGATTAGTTTATACACTCTGCAGAGGTTTGCGCACTTTTCCCCACAAGACTCGATCTCCTCCGTTGGGTTTCTCGCACTGCATGGTGTTTGAGAAACGGATGACCGAGACAGAGTTTTTCAGAAGCATTAACTCCTTACTCCGAGCAGACCATACCAAACCTACATCCCACTACCTGCTGATCCACCTCTTCGGGAGCTTCACGCAACTTACTCCACTATGCTAGAGCCCATAATAGCTTGTGGCTGCACACGGAAGTTTCTAGCATGAAAATATCTTAGTTCCCTTTGAGCCTGGGTGGCGGACCATAGGATTATCACACGGGTACTCTGGGATATCCTAGGACAACACTGGATTCCCCAGGTGCCCAACAAACAATCCACCCAGATGTGTATTCAAGTTGCCACCTTAATTTGAACCATTAATTAACAATCCCACATCTTTCATGGATTTCACTCACCCAAACCACGTCTATGAGCATAGCAGAGCAATATAAGCAATTCATAGAAGTAACTCCCAAGGGTTTGAATATAACAGGGCAATAGGTTCTACCTGATCAACTACTTCCCAACTCACATGTTAATCACATCCTAACCATGAAATGTTTGAGGATTGGAACTAATGCATAAAAACTGGGTGTTAAAGGGGTATGATCAAAGTGTTACTTGTCTTGCTGATGATCTGCAAAACCTAAGGATTCGTAGTAGCACACTTCGCACTCCGGGTGTTCTATCGCAAACAAACAATAGCATACGTAAGAAATCAAGCAAATAAACACGGCTAAATCTCAAATAAGAAGATCTAACTAGAAAGTTCAACTTAAGAACTCCGGTTTGCAAAAAGAATCAAATCAAACGGAGCAACGAAACTCAAACTGCGAAAGAAACAAGATCCGTTTACTAATCTGGACTAAGATCAAATTTTACAGTAGCAAAAGCTTGTTTACGTTGGGTAAACGGAAAGAGGGTTTCGAGATGAAGATCTAGGCACTTGACTCCCCTAATTCTGACAAACGAGCAAAAAGATAAACTAAAACGAAAATCGGATCGGAAATCGCGATTGAAAATAATCGCAGAAAAATCCAAGAAAAAGAAAACTGACGAACAGGCTAACGAACGAGCGTTCGTTGTCCGTTACTAATGGGTGAACACCGTTCGTTAAAACAAACGTACGGACGAACGTCCGCAAAGTAACTGAACCAAGAAAAATCGGTGAACCGATCTAAAAAAACGAACTAGGGTTTCTAAAAAACCGGATCGGTTTCTTTTAAAAAAACCGGCGGCGTTACCTCCGGCGAGGCGGGGCTGCGGCCGTGGGGAGGCGGCCTGCAGCAGCGGGGTGACCGCGGCGACAGGCGGCCGCGACGCGCGGCAAAAGCGGCGGCGGCGGCGCTGCGGTTGGGCGGCTGCGGCGGCGGGGTTGGGTGGTGGCGGCGGCGGGCTTGGGGAGTATTTAAGGAGGGGGGTCGCGGCTTGGAGGAGGGGCAAGGCGGCGGGGAGAAGGAGTCCCGGCCGGACTCCTGGTCCGAGGCGACGGCGGCGTCGGTCTCCTGGAAGGAGACGGCGGCGCGGGGAAAGCGGGCCGGCTCGGCTAGGCTTCGGCCCAGTCGGGCGCTAAACTTTAAAAAAAATCACCAAAACTAAAGAAATCCTAGAAAATAAAATAAAAATCCAAAAATGCCAAAACAAATTTTCACCGTCTAAATAAAAAATTTAGAACAAGATGAACATTTTCTTGGCTCTAAAATGCAACTTTGAGAAACGTGCAATTTTTCTCTAATTCAAATAAAATAGCAATAAACTCCGAATGAAATCAAATATTTTATTTTAATCTTTTTCCTCCAATATTTCATTTATTTTGGAGAAGTCATGTTATCTCCTCTCATGTATTTTTAATATGAAATATTTTCGGAGAGAAAAATAATTAAAACCTAAAATCCTCGTTTCAATATTTGATAAAACTCAAATATGAAAACAGGGAAATCCCCAACTCTCTCTGAGGGTCCTTGAGTTGCTTAAGATTTCTAGGGTCGCAAAACGAAATGCAATAAAATATGATATGCATGGATGATCTATGTATAACATTCCAAATTGAAAATTTGGGATGTTACACCTCTCCCATGTCCTCAGGAATAAACGTAACTACTCATAGAGCATATTCATGTTCATAATCGGAGGAGTATTAATTTTCATTAAGGACCTGAACATATGATCTTCCACCGAAAAAACCAACTAGCATCAACTACAAGGAGTAATAAACACTACTAGCAACCCACAGGTACCAATTTGAGGTTTTGAGACAGAGATCGGATACAAGAGATGAACTAGGGTTTGAGAGGAGATGTTGCTAGTGAAGATGTTGATGGAGATTGACCCCCTCTCGATGAGAGGATCATTGGTGATGACGATGGCTTCGGTTTCCCCCTCTCGGAGGGAAGCTTCCCTGGCAAAACAGCTCCGCCGAAGCCCTAGATTGGTTCTACCCAAGTTCCACTTTGAGACAGCGGCACTTTGTCGGTGTACTAGAGTAGGGGTACCCTAGTATCCCGAACTTGTGCACGGGCAGTCGCAGCATCCCGCGGCAAGGCTTGCCGGGTGACCGCCAAGATCCTCCGTGGTTCCTTTGGAGCCATTCAAGAACAAAGTGTCCAAGTCAAGAAGACAAGACCCCAGCAAGAGGAGCTTGCCGGGAAGGCCACTCAAGGCATTTCAAGGAACTTGCCACGGCGCACCATGCGTTCCGGCAAGACCCGGTGAGCGACAAGCTCCCGGACGTGACAAGACAACGACCGCGGCAAGGCGTTTGCCGCGGCAAGCCACCTCTCCACGCCCGCGCTCCAGCACATCCACCAACGTGTCGCTCTGGGGTCCTTCCAGGCGTACGTGGCGGAAGGCTGTGCAGCTAGGGGCGTGCGGTGGCAAGCGGCGCTAACAAAATCGCCATCGTGGCGAACGGTGGCGTCCCTGGCGGTCCCTTTTCGCACTGTTTAGGCGACACAGACGGGCATTTAAGACCCTTGTCCCCTGCCGTCAGGGTTAGGTATGATACACTGTAGCAGGTAGCTGTGCCTACCACAGCACCTTTCCATTTTTTCCCTTTACCTCCGTTGCCACCTGTTGGTAGCCCCTTGAGCATATAAAAGGAGGCCCGTGTGCAACATAGAGGGGGGTTAGCCAGTTCGAACACTCATGCTCGGTCTTGCTAGCCGCTGGTGTGTACTGTAGCACTCCGCGCTCCCGAGCTAGAAATCAATACAAAACCACAAAGCAGGAGTAGGGTTTTACGCATCTGTGCGGCCCGAACCTGGGTAAATCGCTCGCGTGCTTCGCCTCGATTTGCTCTTTGCACGATCTCCGCCCCCGCCGAACCGAAAGGGACCCGGCCCGCTGGTCCCATAGGTGCCCGTGGATCAGTACCCCGGCATCTTTGGCGTCCCCAGCTGTGCCAGCTCCTTGTCGATATCTGTGGCGGCGTTCACCAGACTCTCCGTCCAGTGCGTCACAGTCTCCCTGAAGGTGTTCTGGGCGGTGGCAGCGCTCTCCAGCAGCGCCTTGTCGGCCTTGATTTCCTCCTTCAAGGCCGCCTCCCGCTTCTTGGCGCTGTCCAGAGTCTTGGTCAAAGTGGTTAGCTTCAACTCAAGATCCATGTTGGAGGCCTTGGCGACGCTGAGCTCCTTGCCCTTCTCGGAGAGATCGGCCTCCAGCCGCGCCACCTTCGTCTTCAACTCCTCCTTGGCGGCCTCGGCGGCGGCGGCAGCGTCCTCCGCTTGCTTGAGGGCTCCGCCAAGCTTCTCCTCGCGCGAGGCAAGCTCCTCTTCGTGGGCGTCGAGATTGACCTTCCGCTGCGCCAGCTCGCCCTCTTCCGCGGCTAGCTTCACAGCGGCAAGTCGCTGGCGCTCGTCGGCTTCAGCCTTCTCGAGGAGAAAGACCTTCCGCGCTTCAGCGAGCTGCTCCCGCTCCTCCGCCAGGGATCGGAGGGCTTCTCGGTGGAAACCCCCGAGCTCTTCTGCGCGCTTCTCAATGTCTGCTCCCGCCTTCGCGACAAGCGCCTCGCGGGACTCCAGCTTGGCTTGTCGCGCGTGGTAGAGCGACATCAACCGGCGCAGCAGCCGCTCTTCTTCGGGCTCGTTGCTGCTGCTGCTTGGCGCGTCGACCAGCTTCAGTCCCGCGGAGGCGAGCACTTCTCCGTCGAAGACCTCCCCCTCGACCGGCGCTCTGGAGCTTGATGCCCAGGGAAGATTGATGAAGACGTCGTCGCCGGCCTTCAAATAAACGCCCGGCTGGGGATCCTTGGAACTTGGCGCTGCGGCTTCGGTGGATGGGTCGGCGGTCGGCGTAGCGCCTGGCGCTCCTGCGGCCTCTGGGCCGTCAGTACGATCGCCAGATTCCTCGCCAATTGCTGCGGTGTCAGCCTTGGCGGCCTCTGCGCCGGTGGCGTCTCCAGCACCGGCAGCTTCGTCGGCGGCGACCTCTGTCTCCATCTGCTCCGCAGCGGATGGATCTGACGGCCGGAAAAGGGGAGAAGAGTCAAACAGAATCCAGCAAAAACTCATAAAGATCAAGAAAAGAAGGATCCAAGGGAAGTTTTGAAGCAAGGGGAGTACCTGCACCAGGCTCTGCGGTCGTGGTCTCCATCGTCGGGGGGCCGCTGGCGCTGTCCCTCGCCGGAGAACCCTCCCTTGCCGGAGACTTCTCCCTCACCGGGAAGCCTTCCCTTGCCGGGGAATTCTCCCTTGTCGGGGGATTCTCCCTTGGCTCCTAGTGGGGCTGCTCGGCTCCTACACAAGTCAACAAGCAGATATCAGCAAAGACAAGTACCCATGTGCGCCTCGCCGCGGAAAATAATTCACACACTTACGCTGGGGGCTGCCATGGAGGAAAGTCGCCGGCTCCGGCAAGGTTGTCTCGGGCGCGCCACCTGTTGTCGCAGTGGGCTCGTCCTCGATGATGATCACCGGGGCCTTAGCTCTCTTTGCCGCTCTCTGGGCCAGAGTCCTAAAGAGGAACAGATTCAGGGAAAAGCAAGTGAGAAACAAGACCAACAGCAAGAGTTGAAGAAATGCAAGTACAACAAGAGAAGCATACTCTTCTTCTTCTTCCTCGTCGGAGCTTAACGCGGAGAAGTCGAAGCCTGGCGCGCGCCCGGCGCGAGGAGGCGGAGGAGAAGCTTCCCTTGGCCGCTTGGCGGGAGCAGTGGCGGCGGTCTGAGACGACCCCGCTCTGGTTGTTGGCGCGGCGTGAGTAGCGGCAGGGACTGAAGCGGTGGTCCGGCTAGACTCCGCTCCAGTTGCCGTCGTAGCATGAGGCGCTCCCGCGGTAACGGTGTTTGCTGTGGTCGAGCGTGTCACGTGGCGTGGCGACTGTTGGCCCGCTTGCTCCTCCGCCACATCACCAACCTTGCGGAGGCGCCTTCTTGGTGGGGATGGAGGCTCTGCTTCTGGTGGGCTGTCTAAAGACGAGGTGGAAGAAGAGTCGATTTGCAACGAGCCGCTCGTGTCCTTGGCGGGCTCGCTCGGCTCGGTGTCTTGCCCGGCAAGCCCCTTCTTGCCGGCAGGCTCCCCTCGCTCGGCACGGCTTGCCGCTTCTGCTGCATCGGCCTCCTCCACAGTGAACCCGAACTCGCCCGTGGCTGCGGCTGCCGCTGCCTCCTCCAGCCTAGTGGCGATGAGCGCCATCTCCGCATCCGTGGTGTCGCGGGTGAGGCCGTCCTTCTCGTCGAGGCATATTGGCACTTCCACCAAGTCGTCGAAGAATTGCTGCACGACCTCGTCTGCAGGCTCCTGCCAAGTTGGCACAATCCCGTGCGAGTCGCATTCCGGCATCATTGCACGGATGCGGTCGAGCGCGGAATTGTTGCACAAAGGCACGACGCCCCCGGCAACCTGAACACCTCGGGATGCTGGGGGTCATATTTGAACAGCTCCTGCAGCATCGCATTGAGCTCCAGGACTGTGAAGTTATAATTGAGGCCTGGCCGCAGCCTCATGATGTCTGCCGCGTTCTTGAACTCCAAAGTGGGCCTCCCCCGTTCCTGCAGGGGGCGATGCGGCAGCGAAGGAAGTCTGCGCCAACAGCGCCAACAGTAAGCCCGGCAAGCCTCAGGCGCAGGATCCTGGTGACGGCAATCTTCAGCCTGGCGTCCTCTGGAGCCATGTCACTCCAATCGCTGCCGCGTGCTATTGGGATTCGGCGTCGGATGGTAAATGACTGCGGGCTCTCCTCGTCAATCCAGCACCAATCAGCTCTCCACTCCTCCCACTTGCCGCGGAATTCTCCCTCCAGATAGGTCTCTTTCTTGCCGGGCCTTTCGATCCAGGCAATCCCGCCGGATAGAGGCTCTCCTCTCTCTACTCGGGGTATGAAAAAGTGGCGAAAGAGGGCTACGTTGGGAAGGACTCCGACAAAGTTTTCGCAGAGGTGTGCGAAAACTGCCATTGTCAGGACGGCGTTGGGGGTGAAGTCAAGGGATGGAATCCATAGGTGTTCATGATGTCGCAGAAGAAATCAGAGAAGGGCGGGCAGAGCCTGCAATAGAAGAACAATGCGAAGAAGGGGTACCCATTCGGAGCCTTCTTCCAAGCGGCAGCGGGGAGAACCTTTGTGCGTGGATGCGTGCGCGTCTCCGCCGACCAGAACAGATAGTAGTTCTCCCTCAGCTCCTTCGCGCCGAGCTTTGGGGGGAAAACGGACCGCTCCTTCCGCAGCGCCGCGAGCCGCTGCGCCTCGGTCGTCTTCACGGTCTTCCCCTTGTCGGCTTTTGGAGCCATGGCGGAAGTAGTGGAGGAGGTCGACGGCATTGGTGGTGCTAGTGGCGATGGGGGGCGGAGCGCTGCTCTCTCTCTCAGCTTTGGGAGGCAAGGGAGCGGCGGAGATTTCTAAGATTGGGAACAGCAACGGGCGAGTGGGCCAACTGCCCCTGTTTCCCCTGCTTATAAAGGGGGAGGGGGCGGACGTTCCGCATTTCCGAATAAAGAAACCCCCACGACCTCTCCCACGACGCCGCATTCAACGTGTGCCGTTCGGGGAGGGCGCGGTGGATACGGAGTGAGATACGGCGTAACCTAGGCCGCGCGTGCCCGTGCCCTATTTTGGGCCTGGCCCAACAGCGCTCGGCACCATGTATGGCCCAGGCCCGGGGGCTCCTGTCGGTGTACTAGAGTAGGGGTACCCTAGTATCCCGAACTTGTCCACGGGCAGTCGCAGCATCCCGCGGCAAGGCTTGCCGGGTGACCGCCAAGATCCTCCGTGGTTCCTTTGGAGCCATTCAAGAACAAAGTGTCCAAGTCAAGAAGACAAGACCCCGGCAAGAGGAGCTTGCCGGGAAGGCCACTCAAGGCATTTCAAGGAACTTGCCACGGCGCACCATGCGTTCCGGCAAGACCCGGTGAGCGACAAGCTCCCGGACGCGACAAGACAACGACCGCGGCAAGGCGTTTGCCGCGGCAAGCCACCTCTCCGCGCCCGCGCTCCAGCACATCCACCAACGTGTCGCTCTGGGGTCCTTCCAGGTGTACGTGGCGGAAGGCTGTGCAGCTAGGGGCGTGCGGTGGCAAGCGGCGCTGACAAAATCGCCGTCGTATCAATGATGAACTTGTCGGCCATCTCTTCACTTCCTAAGCCGGCAATCTCAATTGTGATGAGAGCAAGCCTAGAGTACATTTCAGCGACTCCTTCACCATCCTTCATCTTGAACTTGTCAGGTTGACTTTGTAGCACATCGAACTTGGATTCCTTAACGGACTTGGTACCTTCGTGTATGTCAACCAAAGTATCTGGAATTTCCTTTGCATTCTCAAGACGGCTGGTTTTGTTGAATTCTTCAGGGCACAATCCATTGAAGAGAATATCCCAAGCTTGAGCATGCATTGCAACATCTTCAATTCTTCTGTGGTAGCTTCATGATCCAATTCTCTACCATCTTCAAAGAATTCACCTTGCAAACCAATACGAACAACAGCCCAAACAGTGGGGTTATGACAAAGAATATGCAGTTTCATCTTATGCTTCCAACTAGCAAAATTTATACCATCAAAATAAGGACCTCTACGATGATAGTTACCCTTACTAGACGCCATACTCTCCGAGGTTGTGGAACCAAGGCTATCATCACCAAAGAAATGGAAATCAAGGCTAACGGAGACCAAAGCTCTGATACCACTTGTAGGATCAAAAGTATGTCTAGAGGGGGTGATTAGACTACTTGACCAAATAAAACTCAATCATTTTCCCAATTTTAGCAATTATGACAAGTCAAACGATCAACCTACACATGCAATTCTATGAGTATAGCAACAGAAAGTAAAACATTGCACATGAAGGTAAAGGGAAGGGTTTGGAGAAGGCAACCACAATGGGGAACACGAAGATTTTTGGCGTGGTTCCGATAGGTGGTGCTATCATACATCCATGTTGATGGAGACTTAAACCCATGAAGGGTAACGGTTGTGCGAGTCCACAGAGGGCTCCAACCATGAAGCGTCCATGAAGAAGCAACCTTGTCTATCCCACCATGGCCATCGGCCGCGAAGGACTTCCCACACTCAGGTAGATCTTCACGAAGTAGGCAGACTCCATGCCCTTACAAACTTCTTGGTTCAACTCCACATCATGTCAGAGGCTCCCAAGAGACACCTAACACCGCTCTCCAAAAGATAATAGATGGTGTGTTGATGATGAACTCCTTGCTCTTGTGCTTCAAATGATAGTCTCCCCAACACTCAACTCTCTCTCTCACGGATTTAGCTATGGTGGAAGAAGGATTTGAGTGGAAAGCAACTTGGGGAAGGCTAGAAATCAAGGTTCAAATGGTAGGATTGGAGTCTCTTGATCTCAACACATGAGTAGGTGGTTCTCTCTCAGAAAATGAATGGTGAAAGTGTAGGCATGTTATGACGGCTCCCCTCAATGAGAAGAAGGGGTGGAGGGGTATATATAGCCTCCACACAAAACCCAGCCGTTACACACTTTTGACCCATCTCAGTGGTACCGATCAGAAAACTCAGTGGCACCGATCTGTGTAAACATATGAATGTCAGGAATCTCGATGGGACTGATGGGAACAATTCAGAGGGACCGATGTGCAAGCGCTTAGGGAAAACCTTGTCCCGGTGGCACCGATTGCATCATCTTGGTGGGACCGAAGTGAAGCAATAAGGCAACAGAGAGTTAGTCAAGCCATCTCGGTGAGACTGATTGCAATTATTGGTGGGACTGAAGTTATTGCAACATAGAGCTGGGAAGGCCATCTCGATGAGACCGAGATCCATATCCGTGGATCCGAATTGTTAGGGTTTGGCTGTGGCTAAGTCTAGATGAACTCGATGGCTCCGGATAGGAAATATCGGTGGGGCCGAGTTGGACTTTAGGGTTTGGACATATTTGGATAGAGAAAGTGGTTGAGGGTTTTGGAGCAATATCACTAAGCGCTTGAGCAACAAGATCATTAAGCAACACCTCATCCCCTTTTAATAGTATTGGCTTTCCTATGGACTCAGTGTGATCTTGGATCACTTAAACAAAAATATAGAGTCTTGAGATTTTTGCCAATCCATTTCCTTAGCATTTTGAGGGGTCCACATCTCTAGTCCTTGCCATGCAAATCATTGAACATCCTAAAAAAATCATCTTCAATGGACATTAGTTCAATGAGGTATATGTTGTTGTGAATTACCAAAATCGCCTGGGAATTAGTTCTACTTTCACGTCATAGCCCTCCAAAGCGACTGGTGCATGGTCTCCTAATCCGTGAATGGGTCGAGAAGGGGCCTTATTGGCTTGTAGCTTACCGCGCAAATTGAAGGTCTCGGGGTGCTCGACCGCACTCTGTAACATCCCAAATTTTCAATTTGGAATGTTATACATTAGGTCATCATGCATATCATATTTTATTTTGCTTTTGGTTTCGATCCTAGAAAATCCTAAGCAACTCAAGGACCCACGGAGAGAGTTGGGGATTTCGTTATTTACATATTTGAGTTTTCTCAAATTATGTAAACAGGATCATTTGATTTTATTTATTTTATCATCAATTATTTCTATTACCAAAATATGAGAGAGGGAATAAAATGACTTTCCCAAAATATAGAAATATTGAGGATTTAATAAAAAATCAAATAAGATTTTATTTCGGAGTTTTTCGGTATTTTTAATTGAATTTAGGAAAAATGCGCGTTTTTCAAAGTTGTAGTTTGGGCCCAGATAAATGTTCACTTTATCGGGCTTGATTTTAGAAACCCGGGGAAATTTATTTCGTGATTTTTGAAGTCCGTTTAGTATTTCTTTTTATTTTTCTTCCGAGCATAATTATTTTAAAAAAACGAAACCGACTATGGGCCATACCCGAGCGGGACTCCGCCCGGGGGCGCCTTTATACAGCGAAGGGCCCGAGCCCTAGGCCCATAGCCGCGCATGCGCCGAAACCCTAGCCCATAGCCGCCGCCGCCGCCGTCGCCGGACCCGCCGCCGACTCGCCGGAGTTGCACAACGCCCGAGGTTCGCTGCCGCCTCGACTTCCGTGCCGTTTAAAAAAAATATTTCTGTTCGTCATTTTTCTTTTTCGTCGAATTTTCCGCGGTTATTTTCTGATCGCGATTTCTGATCCGATTTTCGTTTTAGTATAACTTTTCGGTCGTTTATCGGAATCAGGCGATTCAAGCGCCTGGAGTTTCGTCTCGAAACCCTCTTTCTGAGTAATCAACTTAAACATGTTTTTTCTACTATAAAAGTTGCCTAGATCCAGATTACTAGAACGAAGTAGTTTTCTTTCGCCGTTTGATTTCTTTTTCTTCGTTTGATTTGATTCTTTTTGCAAACCAGGGTTCTTAAGTTGAACTTTCTGGTTAGATCTTCTATTTGAGTTTTACCTGTGCATTAGATGAGTACTTATTGTATGCTTGTTGTTTGTCTGCGATAGAATACCCGGAGTGCGCCGCCTGTTACTTCGAATCTTTAGGTTTCGCGGATCATCAGCAAGGCAAGTAACACTTTGATCATACCTTTTTCTACAACCCAGTTTTATTGCATTAGATCAATCCTCACACATTGCATGATTAGGATCTAATTAAATTGTGGGTATTGGAAGTAGATGAGGTAGTACCTATTACCTGTTTATTATCAAACCTTTGGGAGTTACTTCTACGTTTGCTTATTATGCCATGCTATGCTAGTAGACGTGGATTGGGTGAGTGATATCCATGACAGATGTGAGATTGTTAATTAATGGTTTATCTAAGGTGGCAACCTAACACACATCTGGGTGGATTGAGGCACCTGGGTATTCCAGGACTTGCCTGTTTTTATTTTGGACCGCCACCTAGGCTCAAAGGGATCATGAGATTATTCATACTAGAAACTTCCGTGTGCAGCCACAAGCCATTATGGGCTCTGGCATAGTTGAGTAAGTCGTGCAAACTCTCACAGGGTAGACTAGCAGATGTAGGGTAAAGTAGGTGTACCGGTCTATCCATCGTAAGGTGCTAGCGCTTCTGAAAGATTGTGTCTCGGTCATCCGTTTCTCAAACACCATGTAGTGCGAGAAATCCAACGGAGGCGATCGAGTCTTGTGGGGAAAAGTGCACAAACCTCTGCAGAGTGTATAAACTAATCATGATTAGCCGTGTCCCCGGTTATGGACATCTTGAGTATCTAGTACCTGGATTATCAAGTGAATCTCAACATGTTACTCTAAAGTAAATTTTGTTGGGTTTAATGATGTTACTTAATTGGGATTGAGAATGCTGTCAACCATTCTCAATGTTTAACAACCACCATGATAGTAATTAATTTTATTCCTTTGAAGTAGGGAAAAATTGGCTTTACGCAAAAATTGTAACCATAGAGCTTTCCACCAGCCAAATATGCTTATAGTATAGCTGTTGCATTCCATTACTCTCTATGTGTTACCTTGCCAGCATATTCCATGTGCTGACCCGTTTTCGGGCTACAACGTTAATGTTGCAGACTTTTCAGACGATGATTAAGGAGTTTTTAGGTCGTGGTTCTATACTCAGTGATGCCGTTGGAGTTGATGGACTCACTTATCTTCCAAGCCTTCCGTTGTTATCGTTATTAGATGGCCTTAAGCCATATTTATTGTAATAAGTTCTCTTTTGAGACACTTGATGTAATAAGTGTGTGATTGCTACTCTGCTATAAATTCTTCGAGTACTGTGTGGTGTCAGCATTACTGATCCAGGGATGACACCGGAGCACAGAGATCAGACTGTTTGAGGTCTGGTCGCTACAGAGATGGTATCAGAGCACACGCTGACTGTAGGACACGACCACTAAGCTAAAGACCTAGATCACTACTCACTCTCTTCTCTTCTGACTTCTCATCTTTTCTACTCTTTAGGATGGCGGATGCAAGGAATAAGTTCACACAACCAGATGAAGATACACCATTTGGACGCCACTTGAAGGAAATCACTAGATACCTGAACATAGGAATACCAAGCTTCACGGGAACCTACAACGCCACTTTACCTGAAGAAGAGTGCTGGATGATTCAAGTTCAAGTTCCAGGCAGGACGTTCATGCCAGTCACTGGGCCCATAGAGTTTTCTTTTGATGCACCAACTTGGAGTCTAGGAAAGAGTATGGCAGCTCACATCGCCATGGGACGCATTGGAGAAGTCTACCGCAAGGATCTCAAGAATACTATCTACCAGATTTGTGGGCGCCGAGATGAACACTGGGAGATGATCAGCACCAGGAAAGATAGATCAATTGCAGCTTTTATTCAGGAGTTAAATCAGCACATTCAACGACAGGAGAATCAGATGTGCACCGACATGATAGATCTGAAGAAGGCTAAGACTAGAATCAAGGAACTGGAGGAAGAACTCAAGGTTACACATGAAGATTATGAAGAAGAAATTGAAGTATTGGTGGAGAAGAATGACGATCTGATCAAGAAGATTGGCATATTTATGGGAGGCCCGACACCAGTAGATGAAGACGAAGAACCCAAGGAGATTAGCCCGGAAGACTACATCATCATCGACGGCACCGACTCGGAAGCAGATAGTAGCGATGATGCTATGTTGATGAAGTATGAGCAGATATCATGGAGTCTACAACCGTAGAATATTTCTAGTAGACCACCTCATCAGTAGTAGTAGTCCACCATGTAAATATAGTAGTCCGAGCACACTTGCGATAGCTAGATCGATTGTATGCCTTTGTTTGATTGAATGAAGTGAATTGTTTGCTTTTGCCTCATGTGCATATGGGTAGTGTTTTCTCTTTAGACCCCCTCTATTCTTATATCTCATCTTTTCTAAACCCTCAGATGCCTCCGAGACGTGACCCCGGATTTGCCTTTCCGCCGGAGCTCACCCAGTTGATCCAGCAGCAGAACACCTTGATGCAGTTGCTAGTTCAGAATCATAATCAGGGGAACAACAACAAATACCCACCACCACCACCACCACCTGTTGACCACTTAGCCTGTTTTCTTAGGCTGAATCCGCCGGTGTTTTCCAGTAGCACTGAGCCGATAGTAGCAGATGATTGGCTCCGCAAGACAGCTAGGGAGTTGACCACAGCAGGATGCACAGATGCGGAGAAGGTGAAGTTTGCCGCACATCAGTTAGAAGGACCCGCGACATCCTGGTGGGAGAATTTCACAGCCACCTTCCCATTCGACACTGTCACATGGGACCAGTTTCAGCAGGATTTTCGTACTGCCCATGTTTCAGCAGGAGCAATGGCCATGAAGAAGCGTGAGTTCTGTAACTTGCGCCAAGGAGGACGGACAGTTGGCCAGTATGTGGAGGAGTTTAGTAAGCTAGCACGTTATGCCCCAGATGATGTTGCTACGGATGCAGCTAACCAGGAGAAGTTCCTGGAAGGACTGAATGATGAGTTGAGTATGCAGTTGACGGTACCCACCTTCAACAACTACCAGGAGTTGGTAGATTGTGCTCTTATGATTGAAGGGAAGCAGCAGAAAATTGAGAACCGCAAGAGGAAGTATGGACAAGGAAAGTATAATTTAGGAGCTCAACAGAAGCCACGTTTTACCCCTAGACCGGGAGGACATTTTCAGCATACCCATGGAGTAGGTAGCTCGCACAATCACAATGGCACCAAGAATGGTAATGGGAATGGAGGAAGCAATGGCCAGAACTGCAGCACCCCATCAACCCCAGCCAAGAGAGATCTGAGTCAAGTCACCTATTTCAAGTGTTCCAAGACCGGACATTATGCCAATGAATGCCCTGAAGGCCAAAACGACAATGGAAGCTATGGAAAGAAGCCGAACCCTTTCAACAGGGGACAGGTGAACCACGTTAATGTGGAGGAGGTTGAAGCTCATCCCGATGCAGTAATAGGTAAGTTTTTGATTAAGACATTTACTGCACTCGTTCTTTTTGATACTGGTGCATCGCATTCATACATATCAAGGGGATTTGTGGAAAAGTATAGCCTGCCCACTAGGGTTCTCAAAACACCTATGCTAGTAAGCTCACCAGGAGCAGAGTACATGGCCAGTCAAGGATGTTTTCAAGTGCCATTAGGTATAGGAAGGCATGTTTTCCCAACGGATTTAATTATTTTGGAATCCCAAGGTCTGGATGTGATTCTTGGTATGGATTGGCTGTCGATGTATGGAGGAAACATCGATTGCGCCAGTAAGACAATTTTGCTCACAACGCCAGAAGGAAGAAGGATCAAGTATGTATCTCGACATGCGCCAAACAGGACACAAGTAAATTCCTTATCAGGAGTTGTGCAGGAGGAAGTACCAGTGGTAAAGGATTTTCCTGATGTATTTCCCGAAGAGTTGCCAGGCATGCCACCAGATAGAGATATTGAGTTTTTGATTGAACTTTTGCTAGGCACTGGGCCAATATCGAAGCGACCATATAGGATGCCCGCAAAAGATTTGGTGGAAATTAAGAAGCAGATTAAGGAGTTACTGGATAAAGGTTACATTCGCCCAAGTTCTTCGCCTTGGGGATCACCAGTACTTCTAGTAGAGAAGAAGGATGGATCGTTAAGGATGGTTGTTGACTATCGAGGATTGAATGAAGTAACAATCAAGAACAAGTACCCGCTACCAATGATCAATGATCTGTTTGATCGATTGCAAGGAGCTAAAGTGTTTTCCAAGATCGATTTGCGATCAGGGTACCATCAGTTGAAGATTCGAGAGCAGGACATACCTAAGACAGCTTTTACCACAGGTATGGGCTGTATGAGTATACCGTTATGTCATTTGGTCTGACTAACGCGCCTGCCTATTTTATGAACATGATGAACAAAGTGTTTATGGAGTTTTTGGATAAGTTCGTCGTAGTGTTCATTGATGATATCCTGGTTTATTCAAAGAATGAAGAGGAACATAAGGAGCATTTGCGTTTGGCACTTGGAAAGCTCAGAGAACACCAATTATATGCCAAGTTCAGCAAATGTGAGTTTTGGTTGAAGGAAGTAGGATTCCTCGGACACGTTATATCCGGAGAAGGTATAGCAGTAGATCCCGCTAAAGTTGAAACCGTGACCAAGTGGGAAGCCCCCAACAACAGTTGGAGAGATCCGTAGTTTTCTTGGACTCGCAGGATACTACCGGAGGTTTATTGAGAATTTCTCAAAGATTGCGAAGCCTATGACGGAGTTGTCTGAAGAAGGATACTAAGTTCAAATGGACTGAGGAGTGTGAGGCTAGTTTCCAGGAGTTGAAGAAACGCTTGGTTACCTCACCAGTGTTGATTTTGCCAGATCAAACCAAGGATTATGAGGTGTATTGCGACGCTTCACGTCGAGGACTTGGAGCAGTGCTTATGCAGGAAGGGAGAGTTGTTTCATATGCTTCAAGACAACTGAAGCCTCACGAATTGAATTACGCTACGCATGATTTGGAGTTAGCAGCCGTAGTGCATGCATTGAAGACATGGAGACATTTCCTCATCGGAAACCATTGTGAGGTGTACACGGATCACAAGAGTTTGAAGTACATTTTCACGCAGAAGGAGTTGAACCTCAGACAAAGGAGATGGTTGGAGCTCATCAAGGATTATGATATGAGATTGCATTATCATCCCGGGAAGGCTAATGTAGTAGCTGACGCATTAAGCCGTAAGAGCCATGTCAATACGTTAATGACGGGAGAAATACCCAAGGAGTTAGCAGAAAATCTTTGTGAACTATGTGTGGAAATAGTCCCGAGAGGCTATGTAGCAACGTTGGAAATTCAGTCAACTTTGATGGATAGAATCAGAGAAGCTCAGAAAACTGACAAAGAGATTGCCACTATAAAGGAGAAACTAAGCAAAGGAAAAGCTAAAGGATTTCGTGAGGATGAGCACGACACCCTATGGTTTGAAGACCGTGTTTATGTACCCAATGACCCGGAGATCAGAAAGTTGATTCTGCAAGAGGCACATGATTCATCGTATTCGATTCACCCAGGAAATACCAAGATGTATTTGGATTTTAAGGATGTTTTCTGGTGGACCGGAATGAAGAAGGATATTGTGGAGTATGTAGCAGTTTGTGACGTATGTCAGAGAGTAAAGGCAGAGCATCAGAAGCCAGCAGGATTGTTGCAACCATTGCCGATGCCCGAATGGAAGTGGGATAAGCTAGGCATGGATTTTATCACGGGATTACCAAGGACTCGTTCAGGCTATGACTCGATTTGGGTTGTAGTTGATCGATTGACGAAGGTAGCACATTTCATCCCAGTAAAGACCACTTACACCAGTGCTAAGTTGGCAAAGATATACATGACCAGGATCGTATGTTTGCATGGAGTTCCGAGGAGCATCGTATCAGATAGAGGAACCCAGTTTACCTCAAAGTTCTGGAAGCAGTTGCATGAGACTTTGGGTACTAGGCTAGAATTTAGTACAACTTTTCATCCGCAGACAGATGGACAGACCGAGAGAGTCAATCAGATTTTGGAGGATATGCTGAGAGCTTGTGCGCTAGATTATGGATCTAGTTGGGACGATAATTTGCCATATGCAGAGTTCTCTTACAACAACAGTTACCAAACCAGTTTGAAGATGGCACCTTTCGAAGCTATGTACGGAAGGAGGTGCAGGACACCGTTGTCATGGGACGAAGTTGGAGACCGCCAGTTGTTTGGACCAGATCTGACTAAAGAGTCTGAACAGAAGGTGAAGTTGATTCGCGATAGGCTCAAGGTAGCCCAGTCCAGGAAGAAGAGCTACGCAGATTCTAAACGCAAAGAGACAGTTTACGAAGTCGGAGACACAGCTTATCTTTGAGTATCCCCACTTCGAGGGATAAATTCTTTGGAGTTAAGGGGAAGTTAGCGCCACGATTTGTAGGACCATATCGAGTTTTGGAGCGTATGGGAGAAGTGGCCTACAAGTTGGAATTGCCAGAAGGATTGACAGGAGTTCATGATGTGTTCCATGTTTCTCAGTTGAAGAAGTGTCTCGCGGAGATGGCTGACATACCTTTGAGAGACACAGTGCCATTAGAAGCAATTCAGTTGGATAACGATTTGACCTATGAGGAGAAACCAGTCAAGATTCTCGAGTTTGCCAGCCAAGTCACTCGCAGCAAGGTTATCAAGTTTTGCAAAGTTCAGTGGAGCCACCACACGGAGGATGAAGCCACCTGGGAGCGAGAGGAAGATTTGCTCAAGGACCACCCTCACCTATTTTCTAGCCAACCCGAATCTCGAGGGCGAGATTCATCTTAAGGGGGTAGGTTTGTAACATCCCAAATTTTCAATTTGGAATGTTATACATTAGGTCATCATGCATATCATATTTTATTTTGCTTTTGGTTTCGATCCTAGAAAATCCTAAGCAACTCAAGGACCCACGGAGAGAGTTGGGGATTTCGTTATTTACATATTTGAGTTTTCTCAAATTATGTAAACAGGATCATTTGATTTTATTTATTTTATCATCAATTATTTCTATTACAAAAATATGAGAGAGGGAATAAAATGACTTTCCCAAAATATAGAAATATTGAGGATTTAATAAAAAAATCAAATAAGATTTTATTTCGGAGTTTTTCGGTATTTTTAATTGAATTTAGGAAAAATGCGCATTTTTCAAAGTGTTAGTTTGGGCCCAGATAAATGTTCACTTTATCGGGCTTGATTTTAGAAACCCGGGAAAATTTATTTCGTGATTTTTGGAGTCCGTTTGGTATTTCTTTTTATTTTTCTTTCGAGTGTAATTATTTAAAAAAAACGAAACCGACTATGGGCCGTACCCGAGCGGGACTCTGCCCGGGGGCGCCTTTATATAGCGAAGCGCCCGAGCCCCAGGCCCATAGCCGCGCCTGCGCCGAAACCCTAGCCCATAGCCGCCGCCGCCGCCGCTGCCGTCGCCGGACCCGCCGCCGACTCACCGGAGTTGCACGCCGCCCGAGGTTCACCGCCGCCTCGACTTCCGTGCCGTTTACAAAAAAATATTTCTGTTCGTCGTTTTTCTTTTTCATCGGATTTTCCACGGTTATTTTCTGATCGTGATTTCTGATCCGATTTTCGTTTTAATATAACTTTTCGCTCGTTTATCGGAATCAGGCGATTCAAGCGCCTGGAGTTTCGTCTCGAAACCCTCTTTCCGAATAATCAACTTAAACATGTTTTTCCTACTATAAAAGTTGCCTAGATCCAGATTACCAGAACGAAGTTGTTTTCTTTCGCCTTTTGATTTCTTTTGCTTCGTTCGATTTGATTCTTTTTGCAGACCAGGGTTCTTAAGTTGAACTTTCTGGTTAGATCTTCTATTTGAGTTTTACCTGTGCATTAGATGAGTACTTATTGTATGCTTGTTGTTTTTCTGCGATAGAATACCCGGAGTGCGCCGCCTGTTACTTCGAATCTCTAGGTTTCGTGGATCATCAGCAAGGCAAGTAACACTTTGATCATACCTTTTTCTACAACCCAGTTTTATTACATTAGATCAATCCTCACACATTGCATGATTAGGATCTAATTAAATTGTGGGTATTGGGAAGTAGATGAGGTAGTACCTATTACCTGTTTATTATCAAACCTTTGGGAGTTACTTCTACGTTTGCTTATTATGCCATGCTATGCTAGGAGACGTGGATTGGGTGAGTGATATCCATGACAGATGTGAGATTGTTAATTAATGGTTTATCTAAGGTGGCAACCTAACACACATCTGGGTGGATTGAGGCACCTGGGTATTCCAGGACTTGCCTGTTTTTATATTGTACCGCCACCCAGGCTCAAAGGGATCATGAGATTATTCATACTAGAAACTTCCGTGTGCAGCCACAAGCCATTATGGGCTCTGGCATAGTTGAGTAAGTCGTGCGAACTCTTACAGGGTAGACTAGCAGATGTAGGGGAAAGTAGGTGTACCGGTCTATCCATCGTAAGGTGCTAGCGCTTCTGAAAGACTGTGTCTCGGTCATCCGTTTCTCAAACACCATGTAGTGCGAGAAATCCAACGGAGGCGATCGAGTCTTGTGGGGAAAAGTGCACAAACCTCTGCAGAGTGTATAAACAAATCATGATTAGCTGTGTCCCCGGTTATGGACATCTTGAGTATCTAGTACCTGGATTATCAAGCGAATCTCAACATGCACTCTAAACTACATTTTGTTGGGTTTAATGATGTTACTTAATTGGGATTGAGAATGCTGTCAACCATTCTCAATGTTTAACAACCACCATGATAGTAATTAATTTTATTCCTTTGAAGTAGGGAAAAATTGGCTTTACACAAAAACTGTAACCATAGAGCTTTCCACCAGCCAAATATGCATATAGTATAGCTGTTGCATTCCATTACTCTCTATGTGTTACCTTGCCAGCATATTCCATGTGCTGACTCATTTTCGGGCTGCAACGTTAATGTTGCAGACTTTTCAGACGACGATTAAGGAGTTTTTAGGTCGTGGTTCTATACTCAGTGATGCCGTTGGAGTTGATGGACTCACTTATCTTCCAAGCCTTCCGCTGTTATCGTTATTAGATGGCCTTAAGCCATATTTATTGTAATAAGTTCTCTTTTGAGACACTCGATGTAATAAGTGTGTGATTCCTACTCTGCTATCCTTCGAGTACTGTGTGGTGTCAGCATTACTGATCCAGGGATGACACCGGAGCACAGAGATCAGACTGTTTGAGGACTAGTCGCTACACACTCTTTCCATGAGAGCGAGATTTGGTAGGGGGTCCTTAGGTGCCCCTGTTTGCCGATCTCACCCTCTAAGGGGACGTTCAGCATAGTTGCATGGTCATACGCTAGTAGCTCATTATCTGCTGCCTCATAATCGAAGTCAGGAAGTAGCCGGCGTCGTGGAAATGACTTGGTAGTCGCGCGTTGATTTTCTAGGTCTGCGTCAGCCGTGAAGATTTTTTCCCATTTACCATTGAGTGCATTTTCATGGGTATACAACTCCTGTTGCTTCTTTTTCATGCTCCGATAGGTGTGATAACCCACAAGTATAGGGGATCGCAACAGTTTTTGATAAGTAAGAGTGTCGAACCCAACGAGGAGCTAAAGGCAGAACAAATATTCCCTCAATTTCTATCGATCACCGATACAACTCTACGGACGCTTGATGTTTGCTTTACCTAGAACAAGTATGAAACTAGAAGTACTTTGTAGGTGTTGTAGGATAGGTTTGCAAGATAATAAAGAGCAAGTAAATAAAAGGTAGGGGATGTTGTAAGTAAAGAAGCAATAAAGTAAATATAGCGAGTGTGGAAAAGTGGTGGTAGGAGTTGCGAAATTGCCCCTAAGCAATTGACTACTTCACTAGACAGATAGCAAGTATTATGTGGGAGAGGCCACTGCTAGCATGTTATCCTTAACTTGGAATTCTATGCACTTATGATTGGAACTATTAGCAAGCATCCACAAATACTAGCGTTCATTAAGTTAAAACCCAACCATAGCATTAAGATATATTGGTCCCCCTTCAATCCCGTATGCATCAATTTCTATGCTAGGTTGAAGTTTCTGTCACTCTTGCCGTCCAATACATAGTCCTATCAACATACAACTAACCCTATGGTGTGATCCACGCGCGCATCGTATGATGGGCACCAAAGGACAACAACATAACCACAAGCAAATTAAATCAATCATAGCAATTCATCAACCACCGACAGGACAAAAAAAATCTAATCAGACATCATAGGATGGCAACACATCATTGGATAATAATATGAAGCATAAAGCACCATGTTCAAGTAGAGGGTACAGTGGGTTGCGAGAGAGTGGACCGCTGTAGATAGAGGGGGGAAGGTGATGCAGATGTTGGTGAAGATGGCGGAGGTGTTGGTGTAGATCGGGGTGATGATGATGATGGCCACGGCAGCGTTCCGGCACCACCGGAAGAGAAGGGGAGAGGGGGACCCTTTGTCTTCTTATTCCTTGACCTCCTCCCTAGATGGGAGAAGGGTTTCCCCTCTGGTCCTTGGCCTCCATGGCATGGGAGGGGCGAGAGCCCCTCCGAGATTGGATCTGTCTCTCTGTCTCTCTCTGTTTCTGCGTTCTGGTCTGCTACCCTTTCACCATTTCGTATATATATGGAGATTCGTAACTCTGATTGGCCTGAAACCTCTGCCGTGATTTTTTTTCCAAAAATTAGCTTTCTTGCGGCCGAAGAAGGGCATCAACCGCCTTACGGGTGGCCCACTAGGGTTAGGGGCGCGCCCCCCTGCCTCGTGGCCACCTTGGGCAACGTCTCACGTGGATTTTTTTCTGGAATTTTCCAAATATTCCAAAAATAAGCTCCGTCCGTTTTTATCCCGTTTGGATTCCGTTTGATATGGATATTCTACGAAACATAAAACATGCAACAAGTAGGAACTGGCACTGGGCACTGGATCAATATGTTAGTCCCAAAAAATAGTATAAAAAGTTGCCAAAAGTATATGAAAGTTGTATAATATTGGCATGGAACAATCAAAAGTTATAGATACGACGGAGACGTATCAGCATCCCCAAGCTTAATTCCTGCTCGTCCTTGAGTAGGTAAATGATAAAAAAGATAAAAATTTTATGTGGAATGCTACCTAGCATAATCTTGATCACATATATAATCGTGGCATGAATATTAAGACACGAGTGATTCAAAGCAATAGTCTATCATTTGACATAAAAACAATAATACTTCAAGCCCACTAATAAAGCAATCATGTCTTTATATTAACTCTCTACTCCGGCTTTAATTATTTTGAAACGAGGATTTTGGTTTTAATTATTTTTCTCTCCGAAAATATTTCATATTAAAATATATGAAAGGAGATAATATGACTTCTACAAAATAAATGAAATATTGGAGGAAAAATATTAAACTCAATATTTGTTTTTATTTGGATTCTATTTGCAATTTTGTTTGCATTAGAAAAATTGCATGTTTTCAAAATTGCATTTTAGGGCCAAGAAAATGTTCATCTCGTTCTACATATTTCATTTAGACGGTGAAATTTTGTTTTGGCATTTTTAGATTTTTATTTTATTTTCTAGGATTTTTCTTAGTTATTGCGGAATTATTTAAAAAAAGTTTCCTAAGCAAGCTGGGTCGAAGCCCAATCGGCCCGCTCCGCCGCCGTCTCCCTCGCGCGCGCCGCCGTGCGCAGCACGGACGCCGAGGGGAGTCCAAGCCGGACTCCTCCCCGGGCGCCCCCTCGCCCAAGCAACGCCGCACCCTCGCCCCCTCTAAATGACGCCGCCACCACCCCGCCTCGCCACCACCGCCGCCGCCAGCCCCCCGCCACCCGCAGCACACACCGCCACCTCACCACCACCGCCGCCGCCAGCTCCGCCGGAGCCGCACCCCACCGGATCCGACGAGGTAACGAGCCGTCGCCGTCGGTTTTTTTAGAAAACCGATTTGGTTTTTTAGAAAACCCCTAACTCGTTTTTTTCGTTTTGCCGGTTTTTTCGGTTTTAGCGGACGTTCGTCTGGACGTTCATTTTAGCGAATGGTTTTCGCCCGTTAGTTACAGATAACGAACTCTCGTTCGTTAGCCTGTTCGTCAGTTTTCTTTTATCGGATTTTTCCGCGGTTATTTCTGATCACGATTTCTGATATGATTTTTGTTCCAGTTTATCTTTTCCCTCGTTAGTCAGAATCAGGAGCTTCAAGCGCCTAGATCTTCGTCTCGAGACCCTCTTTCCTCTTAACCAACTTGCACAAGTTTTTGCTACTATAAAATTTGACCTAGGTCCATATTAGTAAACGGATCTTGTTTCTTTCACCGTTTGAGTTTCGTTGCTCCGTTTGATTTGATTCTTTTTGCAAACCGGAGTTCTTAAGTTGAACTTTCTGGTTAGATCTTCTTATTTGAGTTTTATCCGTGCTTCTTTTCTTGATTACTTATGTATGGTATTGTTTGTTTGTGATAGAATTCCCGGAGTGCGAAGCGTGTTATTTGGAGTCTCTAGGTTACGCGGATCGTCAGCAAGCCAAGTAACACTTTGATCATACCCCTTTATCACCTAGTTTTTATGCATTAGCTCCAATCCTCAAACATTGCATGGTTAGGATGTTATTAACATGTGGGTTGGGAAGTACTAGATGAGGTAGAACCTATTACCCTGTTACATACAAACCCTTGGGAGTTACTTATATGAATTGCTTATATTGCTATGTTATGCTCGTAGACGTGGTATGGGTGAGTGAAATCCATGACAGATGTGAGATTGTTAATTAATGGTTAAACTTAAGGTGTCAACTTAAATACACATCTGGGTGGATTGAGGCACCTAGAGTACCCAGTGTTGCCTGTATTTTTGGAAATCCTGGAGTACCCGTGTGATCTTCCTATGGACCGCCACCAGGCTCAAAGGGAACTGAGATGATTCATGCTAGAAACTTCCGTGTGCAGCCACAAGCTATTATGGGCTCTAGCATAGTTGAGTAAGTTACCTGAAGCTCTTGAAGAGGTGGATCAGTAGGTAGTGGGATTGTAGGTTTGGTATGGTCTGCCCGGAGTAGAGAGTTAATGTGTCTGAAAGACTGTGTCTCGGTCATCCGTTTCTCAAACACAAAGTAGTGCGAGAAATCCAACAGAGGCGATCGTGTCTTGTGGGGAAAAGTGCGCAAACCTCTGCAGAGTGTCCAACTAATCATGGTTATCCGTGTCCCCGGTTACAGACAATCTTGAGTATCTAGTACTTGGAGTATCTTAAGTATCTCATCACTCTAAATTCATATTGTTGGGTTGTTAATTACCTTAATTGGGATTGAGTTGGAGGAACCTTCTCAATGATGTTTCAACTACCATGATAGTTAAATAAAAATCTATTCCTTTGCTGTAGGAAAAAATTGGCTTTTCAAAAAAACTATAACCATATAGCTTTCCACCAGCCAAATATGCATATAGTGATAGTATTAGTCTGTTCTTGCTCTACTGTGTTACTTTGCCAGCATATTCCATGTGCTGACCCGTTTTCGGGCTGCAACATATTATGTTGCAGACTTTTCAGACGAGGAGTAAGGTTCGTTAGGTCGTTCCCGTGCAGCTTAGCTATGCCGTTGGAGTTGATGGACTCACTTTATCTTCCAAGTCTTCCGCTGTTATCGTATTAGATGGCGTTAAGCTATATTTATTGTAATAAGCTCTCTTTGGAGACATTCGATGTAATAAGTGTGTGATTTCTACTCTGTTATAAATCCTCGAGTACTGTGTGTGTCAGCATTACCGATCCAGGGATGGCACTGAAGCACAGAGACTTGACCGTTTGAGGTCGGGTCGCTACAAGATGGTATCAAAGCACACACTGAGTGTAGGACACGACCACTAAGCTAAGACCATAGACCACTATTCTCTTCTCATTTCTGACTCCTCTCCATTTTCTACTCTTTAGGATGGCGGACACAAGGAACAAGTTTGCACAACCGGATGAAGAAGCACCTTTTGGACGACACTTGAAGGAAGTCACTAGGTACCTGAACATAGGAATACCAAGCTTCACCAGGACCTACAACGCCACTTTACTAGAAGAGGAGCGATGGATGATTCAAGTTCAAGTTCCAGGAAGAACCCTCACGCTAGTCACTAAACCCATAGAGTTTTCCTTTGATGCACCAACCTGGAGTCTAGGAAAGAGTATGTCAGCTCACAACACCATGGGACGCATTGGAGAAGTTTATCAGAAGGAGCTTAAGGATACTATCTACCAGATCTGTGGGTGCCGAGATGAGCAATGGGAGATGATCAGCACCAGGAAGGATAGATCAATTGCAGCTTTCATCCAGGAACTAAACCAGCACATTCAACGCCAGGAGAACCAGATGTGCGCAAGCATGATAGATCTGAAGAAGGCAATGACTAGGATCACAGAACTGGAGGAGGAACTCAAGGCTAGGCGTGAAGATTATGAGGAGGAAATCGTCGTACTAGTGGAGAAGAATGACGACCTGATTAAGAAGATCGGAATATTCATGGGAGACCCCACACTAGTAGAAGAAGACGAAGAACCCAAGGAAATTCGCCCGAAGGACTACATCATCATCGACGACACCGACTCTGACCTTAGCGATGATGACTTTGAAGACGAAGCTGGAGCAGATATCATGGAGTCTGCGACCGAGGAATATTTTTAGTAGACCACCGCATCAGTAGTAGTATTCCACCATGTAAATAGTATAGTCCGAGCACTTTTACGATAGTTAGACCGATTGTATGCCTTGCTTGATTGATTGAGTGAAATGTTTGTGTTTGTCCCATGTGCATATGGGTAGTGCTTTCTCATTAGACCTCATTCTATTCTAATCTCTCCCCTCTAAACCTATCAGATGCCTCCGAGACGTGACCCCGGATTTGCTTTCCCATCGGAGCTCACTCAGTTGATCCACCAGCAGAATACCCTGATGCAGTTGTTAGTTCAGAACCAAGGCAACAACAACAACAACAACAATCCACCACCACCATCAGTTGACAACTTAGCCCGTTTTTTGAGGTTGCAGCCGCCGGTGTTTTCCAGTAGCACCGAGCCTATAGTAGCAGATGATTGGCTCCGCAGGATTGGAAGGGAGTTAACTACTGCAGGATGTACTGATGCTGAGAAGGTGCGTTTTGCCGCACATCAGTTGGATGGACCAGCAGCATCATGGTGGGAGAATTACACTGTCACCTACCCTATAGACACGGTGACATGGGACCTGTTTCAGCAAGCATTCCTTACAACCCATGTCTCAACTGGAGCCATGAATTTGAAGAAACGTGAGTTCCACAACTTACGCCAGGGGAACCATACTGTGGCTCCGTACGCGGATGAGTTTAGCAAGTTATCTCGCTATGCCCCTGATGTTGTGGCCACAGATGCCGCAAAGCAGGAGAAGTTCATGGAAGGGCTTAATGATGAGATGAGTATGCAGTTGATGGTGGTAACATTCACCAACTACTAGGAGTTGGTAGATAAGGCTCTTATGATTGAAGGGAAGCATCAGCAGATTGAGAGCCGTAAGAGGAAGTATGGACAAGGGAGGTATAACTCAGGAGCTCAGCAGAAGCCACGCCTAACCCCGAACTCGGGAGGACTTGTTCATAACCATGGAGGCCACACCCATAATGGTGGAAGTAACCATAATCATACTGGCCCTAGGAATAGGAATGGGAATGGGAATGGAGTAAGCAACAATCAGAACCGCCCCAATCCTGCCACACCCACCAAGAGAGACCTAAGCCACGTTACTTGTTTCAAGTGCGGGAAGACTAGACACTATGCCACAGAGTGCCCTGAAGGGAAGAATGGAAACGAAAATGGGAGCACTGGGAAGAAGCCCAATCCATTCAACAAGGACAAGTGAACCACGTTAATGTGGAGGAGGTTGAAGAGCAGCAAGACGCGGTTATAGGTAAGTTTTTGGTTAAGTCATTTACCGCTCTTGTTCTTTTCGATACTGGTGCCTCGCATTCATACATATCAAGGGAATTCGTGGATAAGTTTAAACTACCGACCCTAACCCTTAGGACCCCTCTGTTAGTAAGCTCACCTGGAGCAGAGTATATGGCTAGTCGATGTTGTGACCAGATACCCTTAACCATTGGCAACCATGTTTTTCCGTCCGACCTAATTATCTTGGAGTCACAAGGATTGGATGTGATATTAGGAATGGACTGGATGTCAAAGTACAAAGGAAGCATTGACTGTGTTAGTAAGTCAATTTGTCTCACCACCCCGGAGGGAAAAAGAATCAAGTATATATCCAGGCATGCGCCAAGAAGTAGCCAAGAAAATACCCTCACGGGAGTTGTTCAGGAAGAAGTGCCTGTAGTAAAGGATTACCTGGACGTTTTCCCAGAGGAGTTACCAGGCATGCCACCGGACCGAGATATTGAGTTTTTGATAGAGCTATTGCCAGGCACAGGGCCAATATCCAAGAGACCCTATAGGATGCCCGCGAATGATCTGGAGGAGATTAAGAAACAGATCAAGGAGTTATTGGAGAAAGGTTACATTTGACGGAGTTCATCACCATGGGGAGCCCCAGTGCTTTTGGTTGAGAAGAAGGATAAGTCTTTAAGGATGGTTGTTGATTATCGTGCATTGAATGAGGTGACGATCAAGTACAAGTACCCATTGCCGATGATCAATGATCTGTTTGACCAGCTGCAAGGAGCAAAGGTGTTTTCAAAGATCGATTTGCGATCAGGATATCACCAGCTGAAGATGCGAGAAAAGGATATACCAAAGACAGCCTTCACCACACGGTACGGGCTATATGAATATACGGTCATGTCATTTGGACTGACTAACGCCCCTGCCTATTTCATGAGCATGATGAACAAAGTATTCATGGAATATTTGGATAAGTTTGTTGTGGTGTTAATTGATGATATAATGGTATATTCGAAGAACGAAGAGGAACACAAGGAGCATTTGCGTTTAGTTCTCGAAAAACTCAGGTTACATCAGTTGTATGCCAAGTTCAGCAAATGCGAGTTTTGGTTGAAGGAAGTCGGATTCCTTGGACGTGTTACATCGGGAGAAAGTATAGTAGTAGATCCCACCAAGATTCAGTCAGTCACTGAATGGTTGGCACCCACTTCAGTTAGCGAGACCCGCAGTTTTCTTGGACTCGCAGGATACTACCGTAGATTCATTGAGATTTTTTACAAGATCGCGAAGCCCATGACAGAATTATTGAAGAAGGATATCAAGTTTAAATGGACGAAAGATTGTGAGGCAAGTTTCCAGGAGCTGAAGAAACGTTTGACTACAGCCCAGTGCTGACACTGCCAGATATACGTAAGGATTTTCAACTGTATTGTGACGCCTCTCGCTTAGGACTTGGAGGTGTGCTTATGCAGGACGAAAGAGTTGTTTCGTATGCCTCACGAAAACTAAAACCACACGAGTTAAATTATGCCACGCATGATTTGGAACTAGCAGCCGTAGTGCATGCGTTGAAGACTTGGAGACAATACCTTATTGGAAACCATTGTGATGTGTACACGGATCATAAGGGTTTGAAGTACATTTTCACCCAGAAGGAACTGAACCTTAGGCAGAGAAGATGGTTGGAGCTTATAAAGGATTATGACATGAAGCTTCATTATCATCCAGGCAAGGCCAATGTCGTAGCCGACGCTTTGAGCCAGAAGAGCTATGCTAATACCCTAATAAGCACGGGATTCCCAAAGGAGTTAGCAGAGGATCTCCAGGAACTTCGATTGGAGATTGTTCCTAGAGGTTTTGTTGCAACAATGGAGGTGCAGTCTACATTGTTGGGAAAAACTCGAGAAGCTTAGAAGGATGACAAAGAGATTGTCGAGATAAAGGAGAAAATGAGCGAAGGAAAGGCCAAAGGTTTTCATGAGGATGAGCACGACACCCTGTGGTTTGAGGACCGTGTTTATGTGCCCAATAACACAGAGATCAGGAAGTTAATACTTCAGGAGGCTCATGACTCACCATACTCGATACACCCCGGAAACACCAAGATGTATTTGGATTTTAAGGAACGTTTCTGGTGGATAGGGATGAAGAAGGATATCGCCGAGTATGTGGCCATATGTGATGTATGTCAGAGAGTGAAGGTAGAGCATCAAAAGCCAGCAGGATTGTTACAGCCTATGCCGATACCCGAATGGAAGTGGGATAAACTTGGCATGGATTTTATCACCGGATTGCCCAGGACCAAATCAGGATATGATTCTATATGGGTAGTAGTTGACCATTTAATCAAAGTGGCACACTTTATCCCAGTGAAAACAACTTATACCAGTGCCAAGTTGGCCAAGATATATATGACCAGGATCGTATGTCTGCATGGAGTTCCGAGGACCATCGTATCAGATAGAGGAACACAGTTTACTTCAAAGGTTTGGCATCAGCTGCACCAGACTTTGGGAACGAGATTGGAGTTCAGTACAACATTTCACCCGCAGACGGATGGACAGACCGAGAGAGTCAACCAGATTCTGGAGGACATGTTGAGAGCCTGTGCGCTAGATTATGTGTCTAGTTGGGATGAAAATTTTCCTTACGCAAAGTTCTCATACAACAATAGTTACCAAGCCAGTTTGAAAATGGCACCGTTTGAAGCCTTGTATGGCCGAAGGTGCAGAACACCGTTGATGTGGGATGAAGTTGGAGACCGATAGTTGTTTGAACCAGACTTGATCAAAGAGTCTAAGGAGAAGGTTAAACTGATTCGGGATAGATTGAAGATAGCTCAGTCCAGACAGAAGAGTTATGCAGATTTGAAACGCAAGGAGGTAACCTATGAAATTGGAGATAGAGCATATCTGCGAGTATCACCTTTGCGAGGAGTGAAACGTTTTGGAGTTAAAGGAAAGTTAGCCCCGTGATTTGTAGGACCGTATCATGTTTTTAACGGATGGGAGAAGTGGCCTACAAGTTGGAGTTACCTGAAGGACTGTCAGGAGTTCACGATGTGTTTCACATTTCCCAGTTGAAGAAGTGCCATGCGAAGATGGCCGACATAACGCTAAGAGATACCGTACCCTTGGAGGCGATTCAGTTGGACAATGACTTGACTTATGAGGAGAAGCCAGTCAAGATTTTGGAGTTTGCCAGTCGAGTCACCCGCAGCAAGGTTATTAAGTTTTGCAAAGTTCAATGGAGCCACCATACCGAGGATGAAGCCACGTGGGAACAAGAGGATGATCTTCGCAAAGACCACCGACACCTATTCTCTAGCCAACCCGAATCTCGAGGGCGAGATTCATCTTAAGGGGGGTAGGTTTGTAACATCCCAAATTTTCAATTTGGAATGTTATACATAGATCATTCTTGCATATCATATTTCATTGCATTTCGTCTCGCGATCCTCGAAATCCTAAGCAACTCAAGGACCCTCGCAGAGAGTTGGGGATTTCCCCGTTTTCAAATTTGATTTTATCAAATTTTGAAACGAGGATTTTGGTTTTAATTATTTTTCTCTCCAAAAATATTTCATATTAAAACATATGAAAGGAGATAATATGAATTCTCCAAAATAAATGAAATATTGGAGGAAAAATATTAAAATCAATATTTGTTTTTATTTGGATTCTATTTGCAATTTTGTTTGCATTAGAAAAATTGCACGTTTTCAAAATTTCATTTTAGGGCCAAGAAAATGTTCATCTCGTTCCAAATATTTCATTTAGACGGTGAAAATTTGTTTTGGCATTTTTAGATTTTTATTTTATTTTCTAGGATTTTTCTTAGTTTCGGCGGAATTATTTAAAAAAAAGTTTCTGGACCAAGCTGGGCCGAAGCCCAGCCGGCCCGTTCCGCCGCCGTCTCCCTCGCGCGGGCCGCCGTGCGCAGCACGGACGCCAAGGGGAGTCCGAGCAGGACTCCTCCCCGGGCGCCCCCTCGCCCAGGCAATGTCGCCCCTCGCCCCCTTTAAATGCCGCCGCCACCACCCCGCCTCGCCACCACCACCGCCGCCAGCCCCGCCGCCCACAGCCCGCGCCGCCACCTCGCCACCACCACCGCCGCCAACCCCGCCGGAGCCGCACCCCGCCGGATCCGACGAGGTAACCCGCCGTCGCCGTCGTTTTTTTAGAAAACCCATTTGGTTTTTTAGAAAACCCCTAACTCGTTTTTTTCG
Organism: Triticum dicoccoides; assembly: GCF_002162155.2. Lineage (NCBI taxonomy): Eukaryota > Viridiplantae > Streptophyta > Magnoliopsida > Poales > Poaceae > Triticum > Triticum dicoccoides. The sequence goes on along the minus strand of NC_041390.1, from coordinate 443,476,401 downwards.
GTTCGCTGTTTTTTTTCCGGTTTTTCTTTTTAGCGGACGTTCGTCCGGATGTTCGTTTTAGCGAATAGTTTTCGCTCGTTAGTTACAGATAACGAACGCTCGTTAGTTAGCCTGTTCGTAAGTTTTCTTTTATCGGATTTTTTCCGCGGTTATTTCTAATCGTGATTTCTGATCCGATTTTCGTTCCAGTTTATCTTTTCGCTCGTTAGTCGGAATCAGGCGATTCAAGCACCTAGATCTTCTTCTCGAGACCCTCTTTCCGCTTAACCAACTTGCACAAGTTTTTGCTACTGGAAAATTTGACCTAGGTCCATAATAGTAAACAGATATTGTTTCTTTCGCCGCTTGAGTTTCGTTGCTCCGTTTGATTAGATTCTTTTTGCAAACCGGAGTTCTTAAGTTGAACTTTCTGGTTAGATCTTCTTATTTTAGTTTTATTCATGCTTCTTTGCTTTATTGCTTATCTATGGTATTGTTTGTTTGCGATAGAATTCCTAGAGTCCGAAGCGTGTTATTTGGAGTCTCTAGGTTACGCGGATCGTCAGCAAGGCAAGTAACACTTTGATCACACCCCTTTATCACCTAGTTTTTATGCATTAGTTCCAATCCTCAAACATTGCATGGTTAGGATGTTATTAACATGTGGGTTGGGAAGTACTTGATGAGGTAGAACCTATTACCCTGTTACATACAAACCCTTGGGAGTTACTTATATGAATTGCTTATATTGATATGCTATGCTCGTAGACGTGGTTTGGGTGAGTGAAATCCGTGATAGATGTGAGATTCTTAATTAATGGTTCAACTTAAGGTGGCAACTTAAATACACATCTGGGTGGATTGAGGCACCTGGAGTACCCAGTGTTGCCTGTATTTTTGGAAATCCCGGAGTACCCGTGTGATCTTCCTATGGACCGCCACCCAGGCTCAAAGGGAACTGAGATGATTCATGCTAGAAACTTTCGTGTGCAGCCACCAGCTATTATGGGCTCTAGTATAGTTGAGTAAGTTACGTGAAGCTCTAGAAGAGGTGGATCAGCAGGTAGTGGGATTGTAGGTTTGGTATGGTCTGCCCGGAGTAGAGAGTTAATGTGTCTGAAAGACTGTGTCTCAGTCATCCGTTTCTCAAACACCAAGTAGTGCGAGAAATCCAACGGAGGCGATCGAGTCTTGTGGGGAAAAGTGCGCAAACCTCTGCAGAGTGTGCAAACTAATCATGGTTAGCCATGTCCCCAGTTATGGACAATCTTGAGTATCTAGTACTTGGAGTATCTTAAGTATCTCATCACTCTAAATTAATATTGTTGGGTTGTTAATTACCTTAATTGGGATTGAGTTGGAGGAACCTTCTCAATGATGTTTCAACTACCATGATAGTTAAATTAAAATCTATTCCTTTGTTGTAGGAAAAAATTGGATTTTCGCAAAAACTATAACCATATAGCTTTCCACCAGCCAAATATGCATATAGTGATAGTATTAGTCTGTTCTTGCTCTACTGTGTTACTTTGCCAGCATATTCCATGTGCTGACCCGTTTTCGGGCTGCAACATATTATGTTGCAGACTTTTCAGACGAGTAGTAAGGTTTGTTAGGTCGTTGCCGTGCAGCTCAGCTATGTCGTTGGAGTTGATGGACTCACTTTATCTTCCAAGCCATCCGCTGTTATCGTATTAGATGGCCTTAAGCCATATTTATTGTAATAAGCCCTATTTGGAGACATTCGATGTAATAAGTGTGTGATTGCTACTCTGTTATAATCCTCGAGTACTGTGTGTGTCAGCATTACCGATCCAAGGATGGCACTAAAGCACAGAGACTTGACCGTTTGAGGTCGGGTCGCTACAATCATCACACTTTTATTTACTTACAACTCAATATTACAACTCAATATCTAGAACAAAGATATGACTTTATATGAAGGCCTCTGGCGGTGTACCAGTATGTGCAATGATCTAGCATAGCAATGACATCGAAAAACGGACAAGCCATGAAAACATCATGCTAGCTATCTTACGATCATGCAAAGCAATATGACAATGAATGCTCAAGTCATGTATATGATGATGATGGAAGTTGCATGGCAATATATCTCGGAATGGCTATGGAAATGCCATGATAGGTAGGTATGGTGGCTGTTTTGAGGAAGGTATATGGTGGGTTTATGGTACCAGTGAAATTTGTGCGATACTAGAGAGGCTAGCAATGATGGAAGGGTGAGAGTGCGTATAATCCATGGACTCAACATTAGTCATAAAGAACTCACATACTTATTGCAAAAGTTTATTAGCCCTCGAAGCAAAGTACTGCTACACATGCCCCTAGGGGATAGATTGGTAGGAAAAGACCACCGATCATCCCTAGCCGCCACTCATAAGGAAGACAATCAATAAATACTTCATGCTCCGACTTCGTTACATAACGGTTCACCATACGTGCATGCTACGGGAATCACAAACCTCAACACAAGTATTTCTAATAATTTACAACTACCCACTAGCATGACTCTAATATCACCATCTTTATATCGCAAAACTATTGCAAGGAATCAAACATATCATATTCAGTGATCTACAAGTTTTATGTGTAAGAGAAACAGGCAATCCAAACTTCAAATGATATAAGTGAAGCACATGAAGCATTCTATAAAGCCATACTCAAAAGATATAAGTGAAGTGCAAAGAGCATTCTATAAATCAACCAAGGACTACCTCATACCAGCATGGTGCATAAAAGAAAAATGAAAACTAAATGCAAAAGACGCTCCAAGATTGCACACATCGCATGAACGAAACGAATCCGAAAACATACCGATACTTGTTGAAGAAAGAGGGGTTGCCTTCCGGGGCATCCCCAAGCTTAGACGCTTGAGTCTCCTTGAATATTTACTTTGGGTGCCTCGGGCATCGCCAAGCTTGAGCTCTTGCCTCTCTTCCTTCTTCTCACATCGAGATCTTCTCAATCATCGAACACTTCATCCACACAAAACTTCAACAGAAAACTCGGTAAGATCCATTAGTATAATAAAGTAAATCACTACTCTAAGTACTGTTGCAAACCAATTCATATTTTTTGGCATTGTGTCTACTGTAATATAACTTTTTATGGCTTAATCCACCGATATAATTCGATAGTTTCATCAAAACAAGCAAACTGTGCATCAAAAACAGAATCTGTCTAAAACAGAACAGTCTGTAATAATCTGAACATTCACCATACTTCTGATACTTGAAAAATTCTTCCAAAATTAGGAAAATTAAAAAATTTGTATAGAAAGACAGTTCAAAAATAATCAGAACCATTTGACATTCCAGCTAAAAATATAAAATCGCGCACTACAGCCAAAGTTTCTGTCCTGCACCGTACAAACCAACAAGCAAAGTAAACATCCTAAAGGCAAACCTTGGCACATTATTTTTATAAATACAATGGAATTGTACAAGGGGATAATTATTTTTGTTGAAAAGTTTCTGTAATCAAGATTCACAAAGTTGCCGTGAGCATGAACAAAGTTCAAGGAGCTCTCCCACTTCAACAATGCTTGTCTTTCTCACTTTCACTTTCCTTTTTGAAAAACTTTTGGGTTCCCCTCTTTATTTTTGTTGTTTTTAAACTATATGAAAGCACTCAACAGAAATAAATGACTCCCTAAAACTTCCGGGTTGTCTCCCTGGCAGCGCTTTCTTTAAAGCCATTAAGCTAGGCATATAGTGCTCTAGTAGTGAATCCACCCGGATCCCAAGGTATATCAAAAGCCAATTTTAATTAACAATGATTTGTAATTTAGTAGTGAGCACAAAGTAACATATATCATGTAACAACGAAGTCTAACTCTCTTCCTATGCATCGACATGTCATAAAAGAACAATTCATGCACACATAGTAAAGGCCAATGCATAGTATAAACAGTTTCTTGCAATTTTATCGTATTGGAAACATAGAGAGGTGGATATATAGTTCCTCTCTCATAATAATTGCAAGTAGGAGCAGCAAGCACATGCATATTATATCTATCAAAATCATCATGTGTAACTATAAAAGGCAACGCATCAATATAATCCTTAATAAGTGCAAACTTCTCCGATATAGTGTAGTCGGGAGAATTCAAAAAGATAATAGGACTATCATGCGTGGGTGCAATAGCAAAAATTTCATGTTTAATATATGGAACTATAGCAAGTTCATCTCCATAAGCATAATTCATATTGGCATCTTGGCCACAAGCATAGCAAGCATCATCAAAAAGGGATATTTCAAAAGAATCAACGGGATCATAGCAATTATCATAGCATTCATCCTTCGGTAAGCACGAAGGGAAATTAAACAATGTATGAGTTGAAGAGTTACTATCATTAGAAGGTGGGCATGGGTGATCAATCCAAATGGATTCTAAATGCCACGAAACTTTTTGGAGCATTTTTCTGCCCAAAGGACACCCAGGAGGACCAAGAAGTGCACCAGAGGGGGGCTATGGGGCCCACTAGGCACCAGGGCACGCCGGGGCCCCCAGGCGTGCCCTGGTGGGTAGTGGGGCCCACAGGCACCCCAACCTCTACCTCTATAAATACTCTAAAATTCCCAAAACCCTAGGGGAGTCAATGAAACACAATTACAATCGCCGCAAGTTCTAGAACCACGAGATCCAATCTAGGGTCCTTTCCTGGCATTCTGCCGTAGGGGTCAACAATCACGGAGGGGTTCTTCATCATCACGCTTGCCCCTTCGATGATGCATGAGTAGTTTAACATAGACCTACGGGTCCGTAGGTAGTATCTATATGGCTTCTTCTCTCTTTTTGATCTTCAATATGATGTTTTCGATGTTCTTGGAGATCTATTTGATGTAATGACTTTTTGCGGTGTGTTTGTTGGAATCCGATGAATTGTGAGTTTATGATCAGATCTATCCATGAATATTATTTGAATCTTTGATGAACTCTTTCATGGATGATCTTTATAGCCTTGTATTTCTTCTTCAAAACTTCGGTTTGGTTTGGCCAACTAGATTGATTTTTCTTGCACTGGGAAGAGGTGCTTTGTGATGGGTTCGATCTTGCGGTGCTCAATCTCAGTGACAGAAAAAGACATGACATGCACGTATGGTTGCTATGAAGGATAAAAATATGAGGTCTATTCCTACATGAATAGATCTTGTCTAGATCATGTCATTGTTCTTATTGCATTACTCCATTTCTCCATGAACTTAATACACTAGATGCATGCTGGATAGCAGTCGATGTGTAGAGTAATAGTACTAGATGCAGGCAGGAGTCAGTCTACTAATCTTGGACGTGATGCCTATATACATGATCATTGCCTTGGATATCATCATAATTATTTGCTCTTCTATCAATTACCCAACAGTAATTGTTTACCCACCGTATGCTATTTTCTTAAAAGAAGCCTCTAGTGAAATCTACGCCCCCAGGTCTATTTCCTATCATATAATTTTTAGATCTATCAATCAAAAAATCAAAAAATACATTGCTGCACTTTTTTCTTTACATATTTTTATTTTGTGTTTTTGCTAGATCTATTTATCAAATCTCATACATCTATCTCAATACCAAGGAGGGATTGACAACCCCTCTTATGCGTTGGGTTGAAAGTTTTTGTTGTTTGTGTGCAGGTGATGTTTACATAGTGTTGCTTGGTTCTCGTACTAGATTGATAACATGGGTTTCATAACTGAGGGAAATACTTATCGTTGGTGTTCTGCATCATCCTCTCCTCTTCAGGGAATTACCAATGCAGATACAAGCAATGAGGAAGAATTTCTGGTGCCGTTGTCGGGGAGAAATCATCAACATCTATTAGGTTCCTACGCATAAACTTTCATCTCCTTGCAATTTACTTTGTTTGCCTTTTTCTCATTAGATTTTTTGTTTGCTTGCCCACATTATCTTTAGGAATACCCCTCCTTTGTCACTGGATTTTGAAGTCTGTAGGATTGAAAGTATGTCTAGAGGGGGGTGATTAGACTACTTGACCAAATAAAAATCTAGACTTTTCCCAATTTTATATCTTGGTGGATTTTAGCAACTTAACACAAGTCAAGCAATTAACCTACACATGCAATTCTAAGAGTATAGCAGCGGAATGTAAATCATTGCATATGAAGGTAAAGGGGAGGAGTTTAGAGGGAGCAAACGCAATGTAGACACGGAGATTTTTGGCTTGGTTCCGATAGGTGGTGCTATCGTACATCCCCGTTGATGGAGACTTCAACCCACGAAGCGTAACGGTTGCGCGAGTCCACGGAGGGCTCCACCGATGAAGGGTCCATGAAGAAGCAACCTTGTCTATCCCACCATGGCCATCGCCTACGAAGGACTTGCCTCACTTGGGTAGATCTTCATGAAGGAGGTGATCTCGTTGCCCTCACAAACTCCTTGGTTCAACTCCACAATCTTAACAGAGGCTCCCAAGTGACACCTTACCAATCTAGGAGACACCACCCTCCAAAATATGGTGTGTTGATGATGAACTCCTTGATCTTGTGCTTCAAATGATAGCCCAACACTCAACTCTCTCTCTCTCTCTCTCTCAGATTTGGATATGATGGAAAGATGATTTGAGTGGAAAGCAACTTGGGGAAGGCTAGAGATCAGATTCTTGTGGTTGGATTGGAATGTCTTGGTCCCAACACATGAGTAGGTGGTTCCCTCTCAGAAAATGAGTAGTGGAAGTGTAGGCACGTTCTGATGGCTCTCTCTCTCAAATGGATAGGGGATGGAGGGGTATTTATAGCCTCCACACAAAATCTAACCGTTACACACAATTTATCAAACTCGATGGGACGGAATAGTGAAACTTGGTGAGACAGACCTGGTTCAAAATGTGAACGTTAGGCTTTTCGGTGGGACTGATGATACCAACTCAGTGAGACCGATGCACTAGGGTTAAACCTCATCTCGGTGAGACCGATCACATGAACTCGGTGAGACCGATTTCAGTAATAAACAAACAAAGACTTGGCTAGGCAAACTCGGTGGGACCGATCTCTCATTTCAGTGAGACTGAAACGTTACAAAAAGGAAACAGAGAGTTTGCATTGCCAACTCGATGGGACCAATCGCTCATCTCGGTTAGAGTGAAATGTTACGAAGGGAAACAGAGAGTTTGCAATCCCATCTCGGTGAGACCGAGATCCCTATCGATGAGACCGAACAGATTAGGGTTTCTGGCGATGGCTATGTCAAGTGAACTCGGTGGCGCCGGATAGATCAAACCGGTGGGGTCGAGTTTGACTTTAGGTTTAGGACATATGTGGAAATGAGAAAGTGGTTGAGGGCTTTTGGAGCATATCACTAAGCATTTTGAGCAAGCAATCCATTAAGAAACACCTCACCCCCTTTTAATAGTGTTGGCTTTTCCTATGGACTCAATGTGATCTTGGATCACTAAAATGAAAATGTAGAGCCTTGAGCTTTTGCCAATATTTGTCCTTAGCATTTTGAGGGGTCCACATCTCTCAGTTCATGTCATGCCAATCATTGAACTTTCTGAAATAATCATCTTGAAAGAATACTAGTTCAATGAGCTATATGTTGTTATGAATTACCAAAACCACCCTGGGATTAGTTGCACTTTCAAGTTCTATACTTCACACAGAAACAAGGAGAAAATTTGAAAGATGCTTGGTATAGGTTAATGGAATCCTACCTCATTTGCAATATAAAAGGAGATGCAAAAATTTTGCTTCGTAATTTTTATATAGGTTTAACCATGCATCATAGACTACTCTTGGATTTTATCGCTAAAGGGAATTTTGTTGGGATTGATGCCAATGTTGCTTATGAAATAACAGAGGGAATATTGGGAGTTCCACTACCGAAAAAGGGATTTACTTTTACGCAAGAAGGGATTCGAATATTAGACAAATTGGGTGAGCTACAGAAAACTTTGGTTGAGTTCCAAAAGTCTAATGAACCCCTCAAACATATTAGTGGAAACCTCAATCGCATGAATACTTTGATTACTCTATGTAATAAGCGGTTGGATATTTTAGATCTTAAGATGGTCTCTTTCCCTGAGAATAATGGGAGGCGTAAAGAGACTCCTAGGTTTGAGAAAACCCTTACAAAGATAGGAAAAACTAAGGATGATAATACTTGAATCTATGCATTATGCCTAGCTATATGGGCATAAAACGATAGCGCTTGTTGGGAGGCAACCCAATGAATAAAATAAAAATCATGTTTTCTTTCTTTTTTCATGTGTTTACACAATTATGCTACCATTATGATTGTGTTTTTATGTTTTAATTACTGTTGTGCCAAGTAAGCCTTTATCATGTTGGGTGATAGTTGATTTGGTCTTGTTGGAAAATAAAAACTTTTGCGCCAGTAGCAAAATTATTAAGAAATCAAAGAAGCGCGATAAAATTCTGAATTTTCCACACAAGATTGATATACAAATTTCCTACATTTTCCTAATTTTTCAGAATTTTTGGAGTTATAGAAGTATGGTCAAAGTCCAGATTACTACACACTATTCTATTTTTGACAGATTCTGTTTTCGTTGCATAGTGTGCTTATTTTGATGAATCTATGTATTCTATCGGGGGGTATAATGCATGGTAAAGTTAGAATACAGTAGGTATAGTGCAATAATAAAATATGAATGGGTTTGCAACGGTACTTAAAGTGGTGATTTGCTTTATTATACTAACAGAACGAAGGTTTTGTTAAGTTTTGTGTGATTGAAGTTGTCAAGTTTTGGGTTACATCATGATGGATGAAGGAATAAGGAGTGAAAAGAGCCTAATCATGGGGATTCCCATGGCACCCCAAGGTAATATTCAAGGAGAACCAAGCAACTAAGCTTGGGGATGCCCTGGAAGGCATCCCCTCTTTCTTCTAACAACCATCGGTAATTTTACTTGGAGTTATATTTTTATTCGTCACATATCATGAGTTTTTCTTGGAGCGCCTTGTATTATATGAGTCTTTTCTTGTTTTGCTTTATAGTTTGTCACAATCATCCTTGCTGGACACACATATTTGAGAGAGCCATATGCTATGATTTGTTATAATTTCTCTATGTGCTTCATTTAAATTTTTTGAGCTATGGAATTGCTCTAGTGCTTCACTTACATCTTTTTGAGCAAGGCGATGCTTTAATTTTGAAGAAATATACTCTCATGCTTCACTTAGATTGTTTTGAGAGTTATAAAATTTTAAAGAAATACCCTCTCATGCTTCACTTATATTATTTTGAGAGATGAAAATTTTGAAGAAATATTTGTGCTCTTGTTCTTCACTTAAATTTGTTTGAGAGCTTGTTATAAGCAATGGTAATATATGAAACCAGTCCCAAAGTGATAGCTATTCAAGAGGGATAATAAAAACTATCATGAAGATCATTGGATATTAAAACTTGATTCCTTTAATAGTTTTGCAATATGGAGATAGTAATATGTGAGTCATGTTGGTGAGTAATTATTCTTTAGTAAGAATAATGGTATTAAGGTTTGTGATTCCCTATGAAAGAACAAAAGACAATAGTTATGCAATGAAGTTACATCCTATTTATGGTGCATTATTCGGTGTTAGTTATGCTTAATGCTTTTTTATGATCATTTTCGTTTCTTGGTTGGTTGCTTCTCAATCTATTTGCTAGCCTTTCCTTGTACTAAGTGGGAATACTGCTTGTGTATCCAACTCCTTATACCTACCTATATGTAGTATTTCCATGTCATTTCAAGTAAATTTGTATGTACCAACTCTAATTTTCAAAATGAATTTCCTTTTTGTGTGCATGTACCGCTCATGAAGCTGCAGGGGGTGGCCAATATTTTCCATGCTAGATGTGTTATTCTCAAGATGAGTGTTTATTCACTTGTCATTGAATGAGAGTGTGGTCGGTAATAGGGATGCCCAGTCCCGATTGAAAAAGAAATATACTTTATGCTGTCAAATAATAAATTCCTTAGAAAGTGTTGGTATAGAAGGCACTCGTGGACACGGCTAGCCATGGATTGTGAAAGAATGGTGGAAGAAGGAATAAAATTTATTTTATGTTTTGGAACCTCCTATGATGTATCTAGCATGGAAAGTATTGGGAATTCTTGGTCGTTTTCATTGACAGGAAAAGCATGCCTCTCAAAACAATTTTATCTCTCAATTTAAGTTGTGAGCTCTTGCACCACTACAAATCTCTACTTCCCTCTGCGAAGGGCCTATCTATCTACTTTTATGCAATTTCTATTTTTATTGGGTATCCACCCTCTCTTATAAAGCACCAACTAGGGAACACTATGATCATACTTGCGCATTGGATGTAGCAAATATTTGAGTGTGTTTCATGAATGGATCAATGATTGAGCATAATGGGCTAGGGATAGCTTTCTTTAGTGTTGATATTTTGAAAGACATGGTTGCTTGTTGATATGCTTGAGTATTGAGGTCTTCGTGTCAAATTATAGACTATTGATTTGAATCATCTAAAGTCCAAATGTCCATGCTACAAAAGAAAACAATATGTGAATAAATATGATGGGTGGCATTCCACATCAAAAATTCTGTTTTTATCATTTACCTACTCGAGGACGAGGAGGAATTAAGCTTGGGGATGTTGATACATCTCCAACATATCTATAATTTTTTAGTGTTCCATGCTATTAAAGTATCGTTCTTGGATGTTTTATAATCATTCACTAGCAACTTTATATCATTTTTCGGGACTAACCTATTGACATAGTGCCCAGTGCCAGTTGTTGTTTTTTTGCTTGTTTTTTTACATAGTAGAATATCAATACCAAATGGAGTCCAAATGCCACGAAACTTTTTGGAGAAATTTTTCTTCCCAGAAGACACGCAGGAGGCCCAAGAAGTGCACCAGAGGGGGGCTGTGGGGCCCACTAGGCACCAGAGAACGCCAGGGCCCCTAGGCGCGCCCTGGTGGGTAGTGGGGCCCATAGGCACCCCCTCCACCGACCTATGCCTCTATAAATATTCTAAAATCCCAAAACCCTAGGGGAGTCAACGAAATAGAATTCCAGACACCGCAAGTTCCAGAACCACGAGATCAAATCGGGGCCTTTTCCGGTAGTCTGACGGAGGGGTCAATGATCACGGAGGGGTTCTTCATCATCACCCTTTCCCCTCCGATGATGCGTGAGTAGTTTACCACAGACCTACGGGTCCGTAGGTAGTAGCTAGATGGCTTCTTCTCTCTTTTTGATCTTGAATATGATGTTCTCCTCGATGTTCTTGGAGATCTATTTGATGTAGTGAATTTTTGCGGAGTGTTTGTTGGGATCCGATGAATTGTGCGTTTATGACCAGATCTATTCATGAATATTATTTGAGTCTTTGCTAAACTCTTTTATGCTTGATCTTTATAGCCTCGTATTTCTTCTCCGAAACTTTGGCTTGGTTTGGCCAACAAGATTGATTTTTCTTGCAATGGAAGAGGTGCTTTGTGATGGATTCGATCTGCGGTGCTCAATCTCAGTGACAGAAAGAGACATGACATGCATGTATCGTTGATATTAAGGATAAAAAGATGGGGTCTATTCCTACATGAATAGATCTTGTCTACATGATGTCATCGTTCTTTTTGCATTACTCTGTTTCTCCATTAACTTAATACACTAGATGCATGCTGGATAGCAGTCGATGTGTGGAGTAATAGTAGTAGATGCAGGCAGGAGTCGGTCTACTAATCTTGGATGTGATGCCTATATACACGATCATTGCCTTGGATATCATCACAATTATTTGATCTCCTATAAATTGCCCAACAGTAATTTGTTTACACACTGTATGCTATTTTCTTGAGAGAAGCCTCTAGTGAAATCTACGGCCCCCGGGTCTATTTCCTATCATATTATTTTCAGATCTGTTAATCCAAAAATACCTTGGTGCACTGTTTCTTTACTTATTTTATTTCGTGTTTTTGCTAGATCTATTTATCAAATCTCATACAATTTAGTCTATCTCAATACCGAGGAGGGATTGACAACCCCTCTTACACATTGGGTTGCAAGTTTTTGTTGTTTGTGTGTAGGTGATGTTTACATAGTGTTCCTTGGTTCTCCTACTAGATCGATAACCTAGGTTTCATAACTAAGGGAAATACTTACCGTTGTTGTGCTGCATTGTCCTCTCCTCTTCTAGGAATTACCAACGCAGATACAATCAATCTGTCATCGGAATATACAAGCCAAGTTCTACAATGTAAAATTTCCCACTAGTATATGAAAATGAAAAATTATGGAGACTCTCTATATGAAGATCATGGTGCTGCTTTGAAGCACAAGTGCGGTTAAAGGATAGTAGCATTGTCCCTTCTCTCTTTTTCTCTCATTTTTTCTTTTCTCATATTTTAGAACAATATCATGAACCTCATCCACACTTTTTGGAGGACTCATCAATCTCCTTCATTCTTTACCTCAGTGGGACAATGCTCTAATAATGATCATCAGACTTCTTTTTACTTACAACTTGATAAACTGAAATAATATGACTCTATATGAATGTCTCAAGCAGTGTACCAAGATGTGTAATGATCTAGCATAACATGTATAACAATGATGAATGGTGGCTTTGCCACACATATCATGTCAGCTCTATATGATCATGGAAGGCAATATGATGATGAACACTCATGTCATGTGGATAGTAATCGTGGAAGTTGCATGGCAATATATCTCGGAATGGCTATGGAAATGCCATAATAGGTAGGTATGGTGGCTGTTTTGAGGAAGGATGTAATAAGGTTTATGTGTGATAGAGTGTATCATATCACAAGGTTTGGATGCACCGGCGAAGTTCGCACCAATTCTCAAGGAGAAAATGGGCAATGCACGGTGCTGGAGAGGCTAGCAATATGTGGATAGGTGGGAGTGCCTTATTAGTCCATCAACTCACATTAGTCATGAAGAACTCATATACTTATTGTGAAAGTTTCATTATCCCTCGAAAAAAGTACTACTCGCATGCCCCTAGGGAGGAGGTTGGTGGGAGTTAACCATCACGCGCCCCCGATTCGAACAACATAAAGGATTTCAACAAGGAATAAATATGCCCCAACATCCCCATCATGCCATGACGGACACTTAAATGAGTAATACATAACAAGCTTTAATACCATATCTTTACTAACCAATGATCATGAACCAATACCCTTTCATATTACTACATCAATATAATTAAATCACACGTTTCATATTCAGTAATCTACATGAAAGTTTTTATTATACCACTCTTGTATACCTATCATTCTTGGACTAGTCTCATAACCCATGCACATTACCGCTTCCTATTAACAGACTCTCAAAAAGGTATAAGTGAAGCATGAGAGTGCAAATAATTTCTATAAAGTATAACCATCGCCGTGCTCTAAAGATATAAGTGAAGCACATGAGCAACTTCCTAACTCAAAAGATATAAGTGAAGCACATGGAGCATTTTAATAAATTATGATGAATGTGGGTATCTCTCAAAAGGTGTGTCCAGGAAACAATGATTGTCGAAAACTAACAAACAAAATAAAACTATAGCACAAGATGCTCCAAGTAAAACTCATATCGTGTGATGAATAAAAATATAGCTCCGAGTAACATACCTAGCAGGCCGAAGGAGCTAGGTGGACTTGGTCTTCTTGACTTAAACCGCCAAGGCTTGGCATTAAGATTGCGTTGGGAGTGGCTTAGACACACTGATTCAGGAAGACCGTGGCATGGGCTCCCGATGGCCAAGGATCCACAAGTTCAGGCGGCCTTTGACAGTCTGGTTGTAGCGACCTGACCTCAAACGGTCAAGCCTCTGTGTATCCGTGCCATCCCTGGATCGGTATGCTGGCACACACAATACATCAATGTATATATCAAAGTGCAATCAGATGTATAAATAACGTAAAACTGATATATATATATATATATATATATATATATATATATATATATATATATATATATATATATATATATATATATACATCATAAATCTCAGCGGAAACAATTGAACGGGTGTGGAGTCCCATCAACGCCAATGACAAGTTGAGTGTAGACCATAACCCTACAACGTAACTCTTACTCGTCGTAGAAAATTCCCGCAACATAAGACGTTGCACCCCTGTAGGTCAGTACATTGAATGTACTGGCAAGTCACATCATAAGAATAATGAACCTATTTGTACATGCAATTTGGCTGGTGGAAAGCTCTAAGTTAAGTTTTTTTGCATAAAGCTAGTTTTTCCCTAGAATAAAAGTTATTATTCTACCACTACTGTATAGCATAGGATGAGTTGGTAAACCCAACTCAATACATTCCCAAAGTTTCATTTACAACCCAACTGTTTAATTAAGAGTGATGAGATCTCCCATCATTTCCACTACTAGATGCTCAAGTTGTCCGTAACCGGGGACACGGCTAATCGATTAGGTTTTAACACTCTGCAGAGGTTTGCGCACTTTTCCCCACAAGACTCGATCGCCTCCCTTGAAGTTCTCGCACTTCCTGGCATTTGAGAACAGGATGACCGAGGCATAGTCTTTCGAAAATGTTCCCCCTTAACCCACGGATAGGTCGGTACACCTACATCATTCTACATCTGCTAGCCTATCCCGGAAGAGGTCACACTATCTACTCAACTAAGCCAAAGCCCATATTGGCTTGTGGCTGCACACGGAAGCTTCTAGACATGAGAATACGATTGATCTCTTTGAGCCTGGGTGGCCGACCACTAGTGGTGCACCACCATGGATTAACCATGCATGCTCCCACTATACTTCGCCACCATTCAAACCAAATACCACCCAGGTAGTTCATTTACAAGTCTTGGTCCTGGTTACTACTTTGTCACTCATGTCTCACCATGCTCGCTTCCCAAACCACGTCTACATTTAGTGAGGCAAAAAAATAAACTTACACGATGGTGACAAGGATATATAGATCAGACCTACCTCAATGAACTACTAGGTAACGGCATAGCCATCTGGCAACAATAAATCCTACCATGCCATCCTACCACAAAAGGACTAAGTGCATAATATAAAGCATAGGTAATTGAAGGAATGATCAAATGTGAACTTGCCTGGTAATAGTTGATGAAGATAATATCGCTCTCAGAAATTTACTTAATAGAACTATTTGTCACTCTCCGATGAAAATCTATAAAGTCAAACATTGCACTCACATAAGCAATCATTTCAGAGAACCAAGAAGAACATGCAAGGTGCGTAACAGACTAGGCTCTCCCTTAGGCTTTCTCTAGGCGACCCCTAGGCGTCCACTGCCGGTGGCCACTCCAGTCCCGGCGGCCACCACCGCTGGTGGCCACTCTGGCCCCGGCGGCCACCACTCCTCCCTCCGGCTGCCACTCCGGCGCCGGTGGCCACTTCCCCTCTGCCACTTGTCACCCTGAGGGTGATAGCCAACTTTCTTCTCCGGTTACTTTGCGGGAAGTGTTGCTCCTAGAATGGCCATGGATCCTCCTTCACTCAACTTTGCTCGAGGTAAAGATTTCCAGCTATCAATGAGGCAAAAGTTTGGTCACCCTGTAGTGTTTTCGCCTGGTTTTTGTCAACGTGAATTCTTTATGGTGGTTTCCTTCTGCCGTGCTCGTTTTCGATTGGATTGTCACACGGTTAGTATCACGTTGCAATCATGTTTTGGTGGCTATCCTCAAGGTTTCCGTGTGCTTCATCTCAAAGACAGAATGTTCAAATTTTCTGTTGCCTCAAAAGCAGTGGGTTTTGAGATCTATAACCATGGCCGGATAGTTGAGAAGGATTTTGAGTTAGTTTTCAATCTTTGGGGTTTTGGTGGACCTAATTGGTTACGTGAAGAACAACTCTACTACCGTGAGGATGAAGCTTCCTGGACTAGAGTTCTCAATGGATCGCGTCCGCGTGCTGTCGCCGGCAGAGTCTCCGGCGAGCAACCCCGGCAGTCAGTTTTTGCTCGATTAGAGGATATTCCGACCACCAGAAATAATGTGGTCACAGACTTTAATGTGCCCTCAATGCCCAATATTACTACCTCAGGAGAGGATCACGCAGCGACTGCTGCGGGCGGGAATCTGGGTCAGTCAAATGCTTCGTTTCAGTGCTACGCGTGTGGCAAGATGGGCCACTTTGCTCGGGAGTGTCATGACACTCGCCTTCCTGGGCTCTACCCCTCTCTCAGGTTTGCTACCTTCCCCGGCCCACCTAATGAGGCCTGGGACCTGGATGCGGTACACGATTGGTTCAAGTCCGTTGGCCCGGCACGTGACCCTTCGCGAGTTTCCTCTTTTCGCGAGCTATGTTTGGGATCTTTTCCTAATTTCCAGCCTCGTCCTACTCTTGCCTCCTCAACTTCTTCACTCTGCTCCTCTATTTCAACACTCTGCCCGAATTCCTCCACCACCACCTTGAGCTTGTCTGTGCCGGCGAGCGCTGCAGCTCCGATGGCCAATATCCCGATTGATCTGCGTCCTTTCGTGCCTCATGGCTTTGACATTCAGCAAGTCCCTAGCCGCAATGGAGTGGCTCGGGTGGTGCTGCCGCAGCGTCCTCGTCATCATGAAGATTGGGCGATTGCGACCATCCATCCTCTCCCTGCTGATGCTCCATTCAACAATGTAAGAGATGTTCTTGAGGAATTTATTGTTGAGCATAGGCAGTTAGGATTGAGGGACGTGCAGCGTTGCCCGTTCGGCGAGGCATATGTTCGGCTCACAAGGGTTAGGGACAGGGATAAATTGGTGCTAGATAGTCCTCACGAATTTGGGGACGTGTTCATTACCTTTGTGAAGCATGATGAGGGCAGGAATCACAGGAGGGTTCTTTTCAATCGAACTGTTTGGTTGCTTCTGACGAGAGTTCCTTTTGATTTCGGTAATACTGAAGATTTAGCTTGTGCTGTCAGTAAGTTCGGCCGCATGATTTCCTGGGACAGGGAGGATGATCATATGGGCCGTATTGTGGTCAAGGCCCGAGTTATGAACCTAGATATCATTCCTAAAAGTATGCGCTGGTCTGAAGGAGATGAATTCGAGGAAGATGGTTGGTCCTCCTCCATTAAAGTGCTAGCAAGTGAGCTCCTTGGTGGAGGTCCTACAGATGAGGACCCTATTCCTCCTGCCAATGTGGATCCACACCCTCTCCCCGAAGATGCTGAGTCGGCTCATATTTTTCATGATGATGCTGCCAACAATAATGCTATGGATGCTCATGTTGCAGAGAATTGGGATAACTGGGAAGAATTTCAGTAAAATGCGCAGAATGATGTCTTTGAGGATCTCTTGGATGTTGTGCAGCAGGAAGAATTGGCTTGGGCAGATGGAGAAGAGTTGCATCCTGCACCAAGTAACAGCAGTTTATCTTTTGATATGTCTTTCTCTGAAGGCGACAACACAAATATGCTTATGGCCCCTGTTGCAGTGGAGGTTTTTCCTCCAAGGGAGGCAGTGCCTGCTATTCCTCATCTCCCTGCCTTGGTGATTGCTAATGGTCTGCAGAACATCATCCAAGCCTATTAGTCAGATGATGAGGAACCTCCTATATTGCAGGAGAACTTCCAAGTTGCTGCATTAGTTGATGCTGTTTTGCCTGCTCAAGTTCAGGTTGTTGCAGAGCAACTGCAACTTGTTTCTCCCAACAGTGATGGAGCTCATGCTACTGATGGTGTTTCTGCATCTTCTCATTTGGACCTTGCACAACATGTGCTACTGGAAGTTGCATTGGAGGTTCCATTGGGCTCTGATCCACCTGTGTCTTTAGATGGTCAAGCTAAGTTTCCCCTCACAGCTGGACCTTCATCTGAAGTTGTGGTCTGCAGTCCTGAGCATGTTAATACTGTCAGGGGAAGCCTGCAGCTAGTGGAGAACATTGAGGATCTACAGTCTGGGTTAAAAGGTAATTGGGTTACTCAAATTAATGAGCATTTTAGCATGGCACCTTCTATCCTTGGTTTAAAACATATTCAGATGGCTACTGCTGCTTCTAATGCCTCTTCTGTCTCTGAAGAAGGCATGCACCTGTGGAAACATCACTTTAAGGACCACTCTTTGGAAAACAGGAGCTCTTTCTCAGTCAGCATTCATGTAAGTTGGTTCAACTTTATTGTTCACTTGCTTCTGTCCCCTGACAAGTTTGATTGGACTGTTAATATGCTAAAATCTGGAATGTGGGAACTGTTCACTGCTGTGGAAAATATGGATCAAGCATTTCTGTTCCATATACCTGACAAGTGCCCTACCTCTCATGCACCAATTTGTCAGGCCATGGAGGAGGGGGGCAAGGGCAAAGGAAATATTGGTGGGGCAGCCAATATGCAAGATGAGGAGTCCCAGGCCCTGTTGCATCCTTTTGGTCAAGATAATCTGAGGAAGAGAAGAAGTGGAAAGACCCCACTAGTGGAAACAGAGGTAAGGAGAAGTGATAGAATTAAGAATGACAATGCTGGTTACAAGAGAAACTCCTGCTCTAATAATAACTGTCTACCTTGCAATGCTGTCCCTCCCACCATACAAAAATCAGTTGTTAAAAACCTCAATGCCTCTTTCTGTAAGGTTGCTGGGGGGGAGCTGGAGGACAAGCTGGCCAAGAAGCCCAAGAGAAGGCAAGAGGTTGATTTGGACAAGGTGCCCTTGGCCAAAGGAGGACACACCTCCAAGCATTCATAATGTTTAGGGCCTTTTATTGGAATACTGTTTGGACGGTGTGTGTTTGTGCCTTCATTCCTAGTTTGATGCTGCTTTTGACTAATGTAAGACTTAGATATTGGAACTTTATGAACTCTATAGATTTGGGGATATGTTATCCTATTAATACCTCTTGGCTGTATGAGTGGATGCACTACTGGACATGTGCTTGGCTGTGGTTTTGGGTTTTGCTTAAACCTCTTTTATGTGTGCAAGATCAAGTGCTGGTACTTGAGCTCTGGTACAAAAAATTAGGTGTTTCCATGAATAACACAAACAGAAGCTAGAATATTCTCAACTGGAACATTAGAGGTATAAATTCTGAGGACAAATGGTTGGCCTTGAGGCAAAAAATTAATGAGAGTGACTGCAACATCTTGTGTCTTCAAGAAACCAAGAGGGAGATTTTTGACACAGCTTACTTAAAAATCTTTTGCCCTTCCAGACTTAATAAATTTGCCTTCCTACCCTCTGTTGGAGCTTCTGGGGGTCTCGTTGTGGTTTGGAATGGCTCTCAATTTTTTGGAGAAGTTATTGCACAAAACAGGTTTTCACTTTCAGTGCAGTTTACCAGTCTACTCTCTAACCAGTCTTGGATTATCTCTAATATTTATGGGCCCTGTGATCCACAAGACAAAATTGAGTTTATTAACTGGTTCTTAAATATTCACATGCCTGATAATGTTGACTGGATTTTAATGGGAGATTTCAGTCTTATGAGAGCACCATCAGATAGGAACAGACCTGGGGGAGATGTTAATGATATGCTTTTGTTTAATGAGGCTATAAGCAATCAATGTTTAATTGAATTACCTTTGCATGGCAGAAAGTTTAGTTGGAGTAATATGCAGCATGATCCTCTGTTGGTCAAACTGGATTGGTTTTTCACTTCTGCCTCTTGGATGACTACCTTCCCAAACACAATGGTGCTACCCCTTGCAAAACCTATTTCAGATCATCTGCCATGTGTAATTAAAGTTGGTACTTCTATTCCAAAGGCAAAAGTCTTCAGATTTGAAAACTACTGGCTCCAACATTCTGATTTTAAAACAGATAGTGGCAAATGCATTGAATATCCCAGTGGGCAATCTTGATGCTGTCAAAACCTTGAATGCTAGGTTTAAAAACTTAAGAAGAGCTTTGAAGCTGTGGGCAAAATCCTTATCCTGTCTGAAAACTCAAATTGCAAAGCTGAATGAGCTCATTTTCATGTGGGACCTCTTTGAAGAATTTAGAGAGTTGGACATTCATGAATGGAATTGCAGGGATATTCTTAAAGAGCATCTGCTTATTCTTTTGAGGAACCAGAAGATTTATTGGAAACAGAGAGGAAAAATCAAAGGAGTGAAGTTTGGAGATGAGAACACAAAGTTTTTCCACACTAAAGCCTCAATTAATTACAGGCAAAACCATATTGCTATTCTCCAAAATGCTGACCAAGTTGAGATATCTGACCATGCTGGGAAAGCTGCAATCCTTCTAGACTCTTACAAAAAAAGAATGGGCACATCTCAAAATACCTCAATGCATTTTGACTTGGCCTCCTTGTTTGGGCAGAGACAACACTCAGATATCTTTGCTAATCTTGAACTGCCTTTTACTGAAGAAGAAATTGATGATGTGGTCAAAAATCTTCCAACAGACAAATCACCAGGCCCAGATGGTTTTAATAATGAATTTCTTAGGTCCTGCCGGGACATTATTAAGGGAGATGTGCTCAGATTCATATATGACTTTCATACAGGGCAAATTTCTCTTGAGAGCAGAAATACTTCATACATTACTCTCATTCCTAAGGGAAGTACTCCCTTGACAGCAAACGATTTTAGACCAATATCTCTACTAAATTGCTGCCTGAAGATTATCACTAAACTGCTGGCTAATAGGTTGTAGAAAGTGATTCTTAAGTTGGTACATATTAACCAATATGGTTTTCTGAAAGAAAGATCAACACATGATTGTTTGGGCTGGGCATATGAATACCTACACCAATGTCATAAATCTAAAGATGAGATTATTGTGCTTAAATTGGACTTTGAAAAGGCTTTTGACACAATTGAGCATCAGGCAATGTTGGATATTTTAAGGGCCAAAGGTTTTGGGGACAGATGGATTTCATGGATCAAAATGCTCTTCACTTCTGCCTCATCTGCTATCTTGCTAAATGGTGTCCCTGGAAAAAAGTTTTATTGCCTTAGAGGTGTGAGACAGGGAGACCCCCTATCCCCTCTTCTGTTTGTGCTTGCTGCTGGTCTCCTTCAGTCAGTTCTCAACAAGGCAATGCACATGGGATTGTTATCTGCCCCCTTGCAAGTGCAGTCATGCCCTGATTTCCCAATTGTCCAGTATGCTGATGATACCCTGGTTATTCTACAAGCAGATGCAAAGCAACTTCATTGTCTTAAAGCCCTCAATACTTTTGCAGATGCCACTGGACTTAAAGTAAACTACAATAAATCCAGTATGATTCCAATAAATGTGCTAGAAGAGAAGATGGAGATTTTGGTAAATACTTTTCATTGCAAGAAGGAATCTTTTCCAATTCAATATTTGGGAACACCTTTAGGTCTTCATAAGCCTACTGTTGAGCAATGTTTTCCTCTTGTCACAAGACTGCAAAAGAAACTTATGGGTTTGTCCTCATTTATGACAATGGCTGGAAGATTATTGTTGGTGAAATCTGTCCTCAATTCTTTGTTGATCTATCTCATGGGATGCCTTGATGTGCCTGTCACAATCAAGACCCAGGCCATGAAGTACTTGAGACACTGCCTATGGAGAGGCCCTGATCTGGAGGACCACAGACCTGCCATGGTGGCATGGAGCACTGTGTGTAGACCCAAAAATCAAGGAGGGTTGGGTGTCATGGATATCTTCATCCAGAATAAGGCCCTGCTGCTTAAGAATCTGCACAAGTTCTATAACAGACACAATACCCCCTAGGTAAACCTGATTTGGGAATCATATTACAACAATGATACACTGCCTGGTAATAACTGGATTGGATCTTTTTGGTGGAAGGCAAACCTTAAGCTTATTGATAACTATAAGTCTTTGGCCAGATGCAACATAGGTGATGGCAAGAGTGCCTTCTTTTGGACTGATCTGTGGCACTCTACTTGTTTGCAAGACATGTTCCCTCATTTATTCTCTTTTGTGAAGAACAAGAATGCTACTGTCCACAGCATTCTCCAAGTAGAATATATAGAGGATCTATTCCACCTTCCCCTGACTATGCAAGCTTTCCAGGAATTTGAGGATATGGAAGATATTCGTATTGATCTAAGGGCATCTGATACACTAGATTGCACTGATACTTGGAGCTACATTTGGGGAAATGAACACTTCTCAGTGGCTAAGGCCTATAAAGTCATGATGGGAATAAAAATTGTGCCACAGCAGTTCAACTGGATCTGGAATTCCTCTTGTCAACCAAAACATAAGGTGTTTTTTTAGAGATTGCTGCATGACAGGCTCAATACCAGAAACCTTTTGAGAAGGAAAACTTTCCATTTGCCCAATTACAATTGTGCTGTCAACAATTGTCCACGGGAAGAAACTCTTCACCATCTTTTCTGGACCTGCCCTTTTACAGCTCAATGTTGGGACCTGATTTTCCCTTCAAGACAGCCAAATGCTTCAATTCTGGAAGCTTTTCTTGATCTCAAGCAGAAGTTACATGTACCTTTTTTCATGGAGATAATCATCCTTGCTTCCTGGGCTATCTGGATCTCAAGGAACAACTTGATCTTCCAAGCAGTACAACCTAGCATTTAGAGGTGGAAAGCTATTTTCTTGGAAGAGCTAAATCTTCTAAGATTTAGAATTAAGAAGAGTTATGCTGGAGTTTATTGTTCCTGGCTTGACAATCTTGTACTGTAATCCTAGACCATAGATTTTCTTTTCTTCTTTGCTCTTTGGCTTTTCTCAAGCCTTTTGTATAGTGATACCTTTGTTTTCTCTCTTTTTTAATTAATAAAAATTGCAGTGGGGTTTTGCCCTACCGTGTACAGTCAAAAAAAAGAAGAACATGCAAAGCAAAAAGTCTTGGAAAAACCAAATGAACATTCAACACACTTAACTAGCATGGAAATATCCTAAGTGCAAAACAACATGTGACATAGGGTGCCAAGATGTGATGTGTACTAAAGTGCAAACATGGCATAATAGTAAAACTATCATAGACTGTCCATTTCTATGTGGAAAATCTGTGACAATGGTCCAAGTGGTAGGGTTTGCCTACGGTGACATGGTGCAAAAAGAATCACATCAATCGGAGCTACGGTTTAGGAGATATGGCCAGTTGAAGTTTGAATTCAAACCTGAATAAATTCAAATTCGAAATTGGCTAAAAGTTTTCAAAGCTGGTTCTCTGGATAAAGCTATTTGAGACAAACATTTTGCCGCTAGTTTCGTCGAATTTGGAGTTACGGTTAAAAAGATACGGCTATCCGAAGTTCAGGGACTAATCTGTAAAACTCAGGGACTAAACAGAAAAAGAAATAACTGCAAACAGGCCCCTGGCCACGTGGCGGATCCTGGCTGGCTGGTAGTGTTCACGGCTTTGGCTAAACGGCGAACGGCCACTAAATAACTAAAACAGCTACTGCGGCTAAAAAAACAACTAAAAAACCAAGATCGGTTTAACTAAACCGATCGGTTTACTAAACCGCAGTTAACTGATCTAATACGAGATAAAAAAGGAACAGGGAAGCGAGTGGTCGTCTTACAGAGGCGACGGCGGCATACAGGGGCTACGGCGCTGGCGTTGGCTGGTGATGGGGCGGCGACTCTGGCGCTCCTCGGCGACGGGGAAGGAGGCGGCGGGATCTGGCGCGACACGGGTGATCCGCTGGTGGGGTCGGCAGGCAGCGGGGTGGTCGGGGTCGTGCTGCGCGGGGCGGGCATCTCTATGCTCCGGCAAGGATGCAGGTCGTCGGGACGGCGCCTCCGGCGAGACATGGGTGGCAAAAACATGTCAAAATGGCG
The DNA here is from genome assembly GCF_002162155.2 of Triticum dicoccoides. Lineage (NCBI taxonomy): Eukaryota > Viridiplantae > Streptophyta > Magnoliopsida > Poales > Poaceae > Triticum > Triticum dicoccoides. The sequence goes on along the minus strand of NC_041390.1, from coordinate 443,452,774 downwards.
CGGGATGGCGAGGCAAGTTGATTGACAGGGAATACGAGGGTTCAGATGTGCTACCGGCAACGAAAATGATGACGAGTAGCTCCGACTCCGGCGAGATCCAACACGGCAGTGTGGTGGTTGCGAGGAGCTAGGGACGACGTGGAGTGGTAGAATGGAGAGAGGGGGTCCAGGGCTTCTTATAGGCGCGGAGAGAGGGCTCGGGAGCTAGGGATAAGCTCTATCCCTAGAGCTTCGGCCGGCGGGTTCGGCGTGTGCGTGTGCGGGCTCATCCAGCGGAGTCTGCAGAAGGTTAGGGACGACCTAGGGAGTGGGCCCCGTGGGTCAGCGATAGGGGAGAGAGCGAGCGAGGGAGGGAAGAGAGAGGGCGGGCGAACGAGGCGGAGGCCTACGGGCGCTGGGGTCTCGCTCGGGCACGGGATTGGGCTGAATGGCCGGCTGGTTCGCCCCTGGGCCGAACACTGTTTCGGTCCAGGCGGCGCTTTTTTCAGAAAGAAAACTCCAACTGAGTGAAAATAAATAAAAAAATCTACATAGGCACATTATATACCAAAATGTTCAGAAAATAGCAGCAATAAGATGAACTATTTTTCAAGTTCAACTAAATTCCATAAAAATTCATAAAAGTCAAATAGTGCTACTGTTGCATTTAAAATCAATAAAAATCATTTTTCAAATAGCAAAATGATTTCAAATTTATTTTCTCCTAATTTTCTATTGAAGGGAATCATTTTACCCTTATTTCCATTTATTTATTTTTAGGAGAAAAATAATTTGAATTAAAACTAAATAATTTCCAAGAGGATTTGAAACTTGGAAATTCAAATAACTTCAAAGTGACTTCAAATTATTCCTTTGAAACTTCCAACTCTCTTTCTTAGAATTTGAAGAAGTCATTTTATCTTCCCTCATGAACTAATTGAGTTGCTTAAAGTTTCTAAATTTGAAATTTTTCAAATGGAATTCAAATCATTTTCAACCCCCTTTTTGATATCTTCAAACGGAAGAAATCATATCATCTTCACTCCAGGGTTTTGTGATGAAATAAATTTGAATCCATGGTGATCAAAATGCAAGATGAGAGTTTTGGGAAAGTCCTTTTATTCCCTCTCATTCAACTTTCAAAAAGTTTTCAATTTCCAATCATTTTCCACACAATCAATCACACAACAATCATAATAATTTATTTAATATAACATTCCAAAATTTAGAATTTTGGGATGTTACAAACTACCACCCTTAAAATGAATCTCGTCCTCGAGATTCGGAGAGGCTAGAAAGAAGGTTAGGTTTGGGGGGGTCTCCTTGAAAATCCATCAATCAACACATGGTATGGGGTGCTACCACCCTTAGAAGCATGGTCACGGTTCCAACAAAACTCATGTACTCCATCATTTGCGTTGATGGTGTCGGTCTTATCATATTCTCCAAGATAACTCCTTCACTTTTGCTCTTCTGGTAAGGGCATGACCTTTTCCTCAAAATCTGGAGTCCTTGCATCAAAATCGAATCCTTCTGAGTCTGGGTCTTCTTTGCTGTCAGGCTGTCGCCAATGCTAAACAACTATCAAAAATCTCATGGTGGTCAACAATTCAGGTTCCTCCTGTAGAAAATGGGTCTGGGTTGAATCTCACCGTATAACATACGATTGGCAACAGGTGCCTGTACATGGTTTCCATCATCCTGCCATTCTAAGGTTTTTGGCTTATCATGTCGACACACTTCTAGGGTTTTAAGTCTCTCTGATTTTCTATCAACATATGATAGCTGATGATAGAAGTCTCCGGTATGGGGGCCAATCCATCCCATACTTTAATCATTACTACACACGCAGATAGTCAATCACGTATTCAAACACTTGGGCATCCTCACAAGCATTGCAGAACTTCTCTTCTCCATGAACTGGGTTCGGATAAATCCATTTGTTTTGCAAGCCAAACAAAATCTCTATCGCTTCTTCACAACTCTCGGGTTTACATAACCTCCTATGGAACGTCTGCTGATGAAATCGCAGCTTCCTTTAGAATTCTTTTCTTCAACAAGATTGTGCTTGTTCCTTATCAAATCCTGGGTCCTGTGGGTTATGGCCCACTTCAACACTTGTATATCTTTAACTCATCCTTGGAGTTACTATTGTTCCATATTCTAACATTATATCTCCTTTAAATCCAATAGTACTTCATTCCCTCGTACTCTTGGGGTAACCCTCATAACTAAAACCAAACTCCAACTCATTTGTCCAAACTCCACGCTATGGAATACATTTCCTTTTCCATTGGTCAAGTGTTCACACAGACAAGTATCGCCAAAAATGCACTGGTTCATCCATAATTCATATTCTCTTCATATCAAATCCTTTATTATATCCTTAATCACTACTCAAAACTCAAATTTCAAAAGTACTCTATTACAAAAGCTGTCATCCACATAGTTCGGTATGGTCAAGCATTACTTCCATCTTTATTCATGTGCCCTACTTGAAGATGCTTCAGTCCCACTAGAATTGTGCGATGTGATCCTTCAAATCATCGATATTTTGCTTCATCATGGTGTCCATGAGCTTCATCTCCATCATCTCTGCATGGACCTCTCTCGGGTATTCCTGAGTGTGACGGAGTCTTGCTTCTAGTATTTCTCCAATTTGACTTATGGCTTCCATAGTAGCTTCACGAACAGAGTCGAAGAATGTTGCTCATGGTACTCGAGAAATGAAAAAGTATTGACCCGTAGTCTTTGGGAAAACTCCCTTCACATGGTGGAGGTACCTCCACATACCAAAGTTCAACTCCCTTCTCCATGAAAGGATAACCCTTGTAAACTACATCTCCTTCAAGATGAATATGCTTCATCATGTCCTTCAGGATTTTTGGGTAATCCTGATCACTAGTCAGGGTCATGATCGTTTCCGGGCCCTTGAGAAAAGACTCGTAAAGGGTTGTCATCTGCAGGTCTAAGATAGAAGGGGTACTCAGGATAATGTATGTATTTCCTTGGGTGAAATGTGGTTATTTTCTGGAAAAGGTTTAGGTCAGCTTTGTCCATGGGTTCAAGGCTTACGTCTGGGTGACATAGTGAGAGAGGCACTCACAATCAACAAACAACTCATAACATTTCATATGAGATTCCAAACACCTCAGCTTTTATTGCTTTACAAACTATTACAATTTCCATTTCATAACTCAACTCAACATCCCCCAAAATAAATGTGTATTCCACATTTATTACATGCTTTATCCCAATATCAAGATCAAGCTTTCCTCGAGTCTGAACATTCTCTGGAAAAATGTCCTACTCCTTTGCAGCATAAACAAATGACTTCAGACAAATCCAGGGGCTTCCTGGTGGTTATCTTGGCTCCTTGGGTTCTTGGCTTCCTTGCTGGGCATTTCCTAGCGTAATGACCTAAATCCTTGCACCTGTAACAAGTGATATGACTCAGGTCCTTTTCTGCAGAAACTGGGTTGTTCTGGGGATACATGCTCTTTCTCTTCCTCGACTTCTTCGTTCCGATCAATTCTTCTATCTCTTGTGGATCAAACTCCACTTCTTCTGTCGGGAAGTCTCCCAGATACTCTTAGTTTTCCTTCATGCAATATTGTGAAAAATGTCCTTCTTCTCCACATGAATAGCAAGCATTAGAGTAAAATCTGTTTAGGCTTTCTCCATCAGGGTCGTCAACATCTTCTTTCATCACTGGTTTTCTTAAACTTTCCCCAAGGACTTCTTTCACGGCTTCCTTCTGCTGCTTGGTAATTTCTTGTACCTTGGGATAAATATGACACTGGGTAGGGTAGTGTGTAGTTCCTTCACACAAGAAACAAGTAACCTTCATGGTTGGGCATTCTTCAGATTGGTGATTTCCTTCATAATGAGGGCATCCATCCTTGTGTTCTTCATGGGTGTGTCCTATTTCTCTGCATATCTTGCAGGCACAAGGTTTCTTCATCGGGTTATCACCGTGCTTCCGGATAAAAAGGAATCCCAACAGAGTCTTCTTCAATTCCTCCCAAGTTTTTGCTCCATTACATCCTTGTATGGCTTGATGCATTTTCCACCAGGTTGCAGCACTTTTTGTAAAGTACTTAAGAGCATATTGAACCTCATACTTCCTTGCAACCAAATTGCTCCTGAAGTGATTCTCCATGTTTTGAATCCATAGCTCTGCCTCTAACTGAGTGATCGGTCCAGAGAATACAAGTCCATCTTCATTCATCATCTATTGGGTCCAAGGGTTTTGGGATGAGATAAGAGGGATAGAGAGAGATACACACAATATAGTTTTCAAAATAAGTTTTATTTGTGGCTCTCAGGAAAAACATCAAACAATGACAGCTCACAAACATCGCATCTAACGTGAGTATACAACAAGGGTTTAGTCCTCTAAAGGTCATATAAGTCTTGGAATTCGTTAGTGTCTTCAAATTCTTCAGAGGCTTCGACTGTTGTAGCTTCAATTCTTCTAATGTATGTTGAAGTCCTCTTTTACACTAAAGTGGTCCTCAGTTGTCTGATATCTTGCCTTCCCGGAGTGGTCTCATCAGTTGATCCTTCGTGTGGTCAAAGGGAAAAAGGGTATTGTCTAACTATTTGAGGTAAAAGGAAAGATTTGATAAAGCTCGGAAAAGAAGAGAGGTAAAGGATCTTTTTGAAAATAAAGTTTTAGAGAAATCCTTTCCTAAGGGCTTTCCAATTTCTAGGGTTACGTCCTACAATCAACATGTGCTCTGATACCATCTCTGTAGCGACCCGACCTCAAACGGTCAAGCCTCTGTGTATCCGTGCCATCCCTGGATCGGTATACTGGCACACACAATACATCAATGTATATATCAAAGTGCAATCACATGTATAAATATCATAAAACTGATATATACCTCATAAATCTCAGCGGAAACAATTGAACGGGTGTGGAGTCCCATCAACGCCAACGGCAAGTTGAGTGTAGACCGTAACCCTACAATGTAACTCTTACTCATTGTAGAAAATTCCCGCAACATAAGACGTTGCAGCCCTGTAGGTCAGTACATTCAATGTACTGGCAAGTCACATCATAAGAATAATGAACCTATTTGTACATGCAATTTGGCTGGTGGAAAGCTCTAAGTTTAGTTTTTGCATAAAGCTAGTTTTTCCCTAGAATAAAAGTTATTATTCTACCACTATTGTATAGCATAGGATGAGTTGGTAAACCCAACTCAATCCATTCCCAAAGTTTCATTTACAACCCAACTGTTTAATTAAGAGTGATGAGATCTCCCAGCATTTCCACTACTAGATGCTCAAGTTGTCCGTAACCGGGGACACGGCTAATCGATTAGGTTTTAACACCCTGCAGAGGTTTGCACACTTTTCCCCATAAGACTCGATCGCCTCCCTTGAAGTTCTCGCACTGCCTGGCGTTTGAGAACAGGATGACTGAGACATAGTCTTTCAAAAATGTTCCCCCTTAACCCACGGGTAGGCTGGTACACCTACATCATTCTACATCTCCTAGACTATCCTGGAAGAGGCCACACTATCTACTCAACTAAGCCAGAGCCCATATTGGCTTGTGGCTACACACGGAAGCTTCTATACATGATAATACGATTGATCTCTTTGAGCCTGGGTGGCCGACCACTAGTGGTGCACCACCATGGATTAACCATGCATGCTCCCACTATACTTCGCCACCATTCAAGCCAAATACCACCCAGGTAGTTCATTTACAAGTCTGGGTCCTCGTTACAACTTTGTCACTCATGTCTCACCATGCTCGCTTCCCAAACCACTTCTACATTTAGCGAGGCAAAAAAATAAACTTACACGATGGTGACAAGGATGTATAGATCAGACCTACCTCAGTGAACTACTAGGTAATGGCATAGCCATCTGGCAACAATAAATCCTACCATGAAATCCTACCACAGAAGGACTAAGTGCATAATATAAAACATAGGTAATTGAAGGAATGATCAAATGTGAACTTGCCTGGTAATAGTTGATGAAGATAATATCCCTCTCAGAAATTTACTTGATAGAACTATTCGTCACACTTCGATGAAAATCTATAAAGTCAAACATTGCACTCACATAAGCAATCATTTCAGAGAACCAAGAAGAACATGCAAAGCAAAAAGTCTTGGAAAAACCAAATGAACATTCAACACACTTAACTAGCATGGAAATATCCTAAGTGCAAAACAACATGTGACATAGGGTGCAAAGATGTGATGTGTACTAAAGTGCATACATGGCATAATAGTAAAACTATCATAGACTGGCCATTTTTGTGTGGAAAATGTGTGACAATGGTCCAAGTGGTAGGCTTTGGCTATGGTGACATGGTGCAAAAAGAATCACATCAATCGGATCTACGGTTTAGGACATATGGCCAGTTGAAGTTTGAATTCAAACCTGAAGAAATTAAAATTTGAAATTGGCCAAAAGTTTTGAAAGCTGGTTCTATGGATGAAGTTATTCGAGACGAACATTTTGCCGCTAGTTTCGTCGAATTTGGAGTTACGGTTAAAAAGATACGGCTATGCGAAGTTCAGGGACTAATCTGTAAAACTCAGGGACTAAACAGAAAAAGAAATAACTGCAAACAGGCCCCTGGCCACGCGGCGGATCCTGGCTGGCTGGTAGTGTTCGCGGCTTTGGCTAAATGGCGAACGGCCACTAAATAACTAAAACAGCTACTGCGGCTAAAAAACAACTAAAAAAACCAAGATCGGTTTAACTAAACCGATCAGTTTACTAAACCGCAGTTAACCGATCTAATACGAGATAAAAAAAGAATATGGAAGCGAGTGGTCGTCTTACAGAGGCGACGGCGATGTACAGGGGCGGCGGCGCTGGCGTTGGTCGGTGATGGGGCGGCGATTCCGGCGCTCCTCGGCGACGGGGAAGGAGGCGGTGGGGTCCGGCGCGGCACAGGTGATCCGCTGGTGGGGTCGGCAGGCAGCAGGGTGGTCGGGGTCGTGCTGCGTGGGGCGGGCATCTCTGTGCTCCGGCAAGGACGCAGGTCATCGGGACGGCGCCTCCGGCGAGACCTGGGTGGCAAAAACATGTCAAAGTGAAGCGGGATGGCGAGGCAAGTTGATTGACAGGGAATACAAGGGTTCGGATGTGCTACCGGCAATGAAAACGACGACGAGTAGCTCCGACTCCGGCGAGATCCAACACGGCAGTGCGGCGGTTGCGAGGAGCTAGGGACGACTTGGAGTGGCAGAATGGAGAGAGGGGGTCCAGGGATTCTTATAGGCGCGGAGAGAGGGCTCGGGAGCTAGGGATAAGCTCTATCCCTAGAGCTTTGGCCGGCGGGTTCGGTGTGTGAGTGTGCATGCTCATCCAGCGGAGTCTGCGGGAGGTTAGGGACGACCTGCGGAGTGGGCCCCGTGGGTCAATGATAGGGGAGAGAGCGAGCGAGGGAAGAGAGTGGGCGGGTGAACGAGGCGGAGGCCTACGGGCGCCGGGGTCTCGCTCGGGCACGGGATTGGGCCGAATGGCCGGCTGGTTAGCCCCTCGGCCGAACACTGTTTCGGTCCAGGCGGCGCTTTTTTCAGAAAGAAAACTCCAACCTAGTGAAAATAAATAAATAAATCTACATAGGCACATTATATACCAAAATGTTCAGAAAATAGCAGCAATAAGATGAACTATTTTTCAAGTTCAACTAAATTCCATAAAAATTCATAAGAGTCAAATAGTGCTACTGTTGCATTTAAAATCAATAAAAATCATTTTTAAATAGCAAAATGATTTCAAATTTATTTTCTCCTAATTTTCTATTGAAGGGAATCATTTTACCCTTATTTCCATTTATTTATTTTTAGGAGAAAAATAATTTGAATTAAAACTAAATAATTTCCAAGATGATTTGAAACTTAGAAATTCAAATAACTTCAAAGTGACTTCAAATTATTCCTTTGAAACTTCGAACTCTCTTAGAATTTGAAGAAGTCATTTTATCTTCCCTCATGAACTCATTGAGTTTCTTAAAGTTTTTAAATTTGAAACTTTTCAAATGGAATTCAAATCATTTTCAACCCCCTTTTTTATTTCTTCAAACGGAAGAAATCATATCATCTTCACTTTAGGGTTTTGTGATGAAATAAATTTGAATCCATGGTGATCAAAATGCAAGATGAAAGTTTCGGGAAAGTCCTTTTATTCCCTCTCATTCAACTTTCAAAAAGTTTTCAATTTCCATTCATTTTCACACAATCAATCACACAACAACAAACAAACAATCATCATAATTTATTTAATATAACATTCCAAAATTTAGAATTTTGGGATGTTACACCCGTTCATTGGAAACTTGGGGACGGCCATAAGGTGTTGTTTTGGAAAGACGGATGGATGAGAGGTACGACAGCCAGGGAGATTGCTCCAAACATCTGGGGCAAGGTTCAAACAAAAACTGTGAGCAAGCGGACAGTGCACGATGGATTGCTCAACCACCACTGGGCCACAGATATCTCAGGTGAGCTCTCCACGAAGGAGCTAGTTCAATTGATCAGGCTCTAGGTGGTTGCTATTACTGCGCAGCTTATTCCCACCTAGCGGGATGAGGCAGTTTGGCCCTGGAACTCCAAGCAGGTGTACACTTTGGCCTCCGCTTACCAAATGCTATTAAAGGGTGCGATCAGTGTGACCTATGTGCGATGGATATGGAAGTGTTGGGCACCTCTGAAAGTGCGTTATATCGACTAGAGGGGGGTGAATAGGCGATTTTTATGAAAGTCTTCAAAACGTGGAAGTGATGAAGACAAACAGTAGAAATAAACCTATTACCCTGCAGCGGAAGGTAGACTACACTAGGCAAGCCATAGTCAAGTATTCAATAGAGTGAAAGCACAATGACAAATAGCTGCAATGTAGTAAGGATCAGGTAGGAAGATATTATGAAGCCAAACAGAACAATTAGTCACTCAGTGAAGATAAAAGATAGTGCAATCATACAATGACTTCACAAGGAGTAACAGTACGTAAAGAGAAGGGAAGGATGAAACCAGTGACTCGTTGAAGACAATGATGTGTTGGACCAGTTCCAGTTGCTGTGACAACTGTACGTCTGGTTAGGGCGGCTAGGTATTTAAACCTGAGGATACACAGTCCCGAACACCCAGTCCTGAACACGCAGCTCAGGACACCCAGTCCTCACCGTATTCCCCTTGAGCTAAGGTCACACAGACCTTGCCCAATCACTCTGGTAAGTCTTCAAGGTAGACTCCCAAACCTTCACAGACTTCGTTCACCGGCGATCCACAATGTCTCTTGGATGATCAGAACGCGACGCCTAACCGGCTAGAGGATGCACAGTCCTCAAGTGTAATAAGTCTTCAGATCACACAGACAAGAAGAGCTAAGTGATGCCTAATTCTCTTTGGCTTTGGGTGGTTAGGGCTTTATCCTCGCAAGGAATTCTCTCTCAGAGGCTTCGAGGTGGGTTGCTCTCAAACGACAAAAGCCGTACTCTGAATCTGAGCAGCCAACCGTTTATGGTTGTAGGGGGTGGGCTATTTATAGCCACTAGGCAACCCGACCTGATTTGTCCGAAATGACCCTGGGTCACTAAGGAAATGACACGTGTTCCAATGGTCAGATTTCAAACTCACACGGCAACTTTACTTGGGCTACAAGCAAAGCTGACTTGTCCGACTCTGGACAAGATTCGCTCTCATAGTCTTCACTCGAAGAGATAGGTTATGTTTAAGCATCACTTCAGTCATTCTGACTGGTTCTCTTGGACCCCACTTAACAGTACGGTGGTTCCTATGACTCAACACAGAAGAAAAAGAACTACGAAAGATCTAAGTCTTCGAGCTCCATAGGCTTCATGCGGTGTCTTCTCTTGTCATAGTCTTCAATGTGAATATCTTCATATACCACCTTTGATATCAATGTCTTCATACATTTTTATGGGTCATCTCTAGTAGGAAAACCGAATCAATGAGGGACTTCTACCTGTGTTATCCTGCAATTCTCACAAACACATTAGTCCCTCAACTAGGTTTGTCGTCAATACTCCAAAACCAACTGGGGCGGCACTAGATGCACTTACAATCTCCCCCTTTTTGGTGATTGCTGACAAACTAGTTGAAGTTTTCAACGGGGAATACAATATGTGAACTTGTAAAGGATAAGGAATTGTCTTCATAAGTTGCAAGGGCTCCCCCTGAAGATGTGCATATAAGTAATTTGCTTTTGGAATGCAAATGCACATGGCAGGTTGTGCTTGTGGAGATCCACTTCAACTTATGATGACAATCCACTATGCATGTGAAGGTATGTGAAGATAATGACATGCATAATGGAAAATGGACGTCTGCAAAATGATCTATGTGCGGAATTTATCATCGCATCACAAGGTGGCAAATAAGTAGTAGACGACCATCGAGTTTAAGTGTTACAACTCAAAGAACCAAATGTATCGAAACGAGAGTTGTAAACACAAAGCAAAATATAAAGCACCCGCCCATATGGACCCGCTTGAAGACTATCAAACTCATATGCTTCTCCCCTTTTTGTCAGTAAGGACCAAAAAGGTTCGAAGACATAGAGCATCTACTCATTCCCATGAAGAATAAGAGAAACCGCAGGGTCGTCAGTGGTGTTCGGCGGTGCAGAAGAACTTGGAGCAGTGTCGATGCGTGCTGAAGGAGGTGGCGGTGAAGTAGCATCGTCTTCGTCCTCGACGACTCTGGCATTTACAGTTGCAGCAGAGGAAGAGAACTCAGAGTCTTCAAGAGATGGAGTTCGTCGCACCACTGCCCTTCGAGGAGGTGTGGAGTGAAACTTGAAGCGCTCAGAGAAGCCATCCTCTTGAAGATCATCTTCAGAACACATCAGTGTCAGCCCTTTCCATGTTCGTCGAGAGGTTTCATGAGCAACAAAGGCATTCTTGGTGGCAAGATTGCGAATGCGATTAACATCCACCAAGAGGCTTTGCATTTGACGCTTCAGCCAGTCATGATGCCTATCCTGTTTCTGATGAAGAGCCACCAGAAGCTCTCGGTCATTGAGAACACGAGTTCGCTTCTTGGATCGTTGGGCAATTGTGCTATCAGTGGCTTCAATGAGAGCAGGATGTGGTGCACGTGTAGTGCCAGCCAAAGGATACACACGAGTTACTGCTTCAACGCCTTCAACGTTCTGAGAAAAACTTTGATGCTCTGCATTTTGAATACTTAGAGGTTCCTTGGCAGGCTCAGGATAGATGGCTTCAATAGACATATCCACATCAGGCAGAAAGATCCGATGATTGCGAGCAGATGGCTGATATGAGATAACTGAGTGAAGTTTGATCAGCCTCATTACCCATGGGGCGTAGAACTTCAAGCCAAAAGGATCAGAGCCTGATGTAGCAAGTTGGCGAATGAAGAAGTCCTGTGCATTAAAGCATTTTCCATGAAGAATATAGAAGACCAAAGTCTTCATTGCACCTTCCAGCTTGGCATGTGGAGAGTGCCCTTTGATGGGCCAGAGAGTTCGCCTTATGATGTGATAATTAGTCCTTGGCAGATACTCAAGGTCTTCAAGGAAGAACTCCTTGGGATATGCAGCATCTTGGGGCAATGGCTTCATCATACTAAGCATCTGACTCATATTAGGTTCAGGCTTCTGAAAGATGCTCTCTACAGCTTCACTGTGAAGTTGACAGCCAATTCGTAGAGATCGCCAGGAGTGGGTAGACTAGTAAGCTCAATGATATCAAAGGCTTTGGCTTCGTGATGAACGTTTCCTGTCATCCACTCCAGGACCCAAGTCTTCGGATCTCTGTTATACCCGCGGATGTGAAGTGTGGCATAGAATTGGAGGAGCAACTCTTCATTCCAATGCTCTTGGTCAGTGACGAAAGGCAGCAATCCAACCTCTTTGAAGCAATCCAGAGCTTCTTCCAGACAGGGCAGACCTGCTATTGCTTCAATGTCAAGATGCTTGTGTGGGAAGATGCGACCTTGATTGTAAAGAATGCAGGAGTAATAGCTTCGCTGCGGATAGCTCCAGAACCGATCAGATGATATTCTTTCCCTTGAGTAAGGGTTCCTGGAGCTATTGAAGAATGTGTTGTCTGCTCTGAAGCCATTGATATTGAAGGATCCAGGTGCTGATGCAGGACCTGGGAACCTGGCAATCTTGGGATTGGCTTCTGTGTCTGAGGCCTGTGCTCAACATGATAGTTGAACTGGGGACCGGCAGCAGATGCAGGAACAGAAGCAGCGGGATCAGTGGCTTCGCTGACTTCTGGTGCTTTTGTTGGTAAGGGCTCCACATTTTCTTCAGCCATGACAGCGTCAGTGGCTTCAGTGGTGTTGGTGGTGGCAGCCTCAAGATTTTCAACCTCCACGTGACGAGCTAGAGGGTCGGTCACAATCACGTTCTCCTCAAGAACCGCTTCTTGGTGGGACAGGGGAGTAGCAGCTTGTGGTACTTCTTCTTCATCGGCTGATGCAGCCGGAATGTCTTCAGCAGTTTTAGCTTCAGACACAGAGACTTGAGGCCTTGGACCTTTGCGAAGCCTGCGCAACGCGGGCGACGCCTGTGGAGTTGGTGTTGGCTGGGCCTCAGAGTCTTCTTCCTCTTGTGGGCGATCAGCCCATGAAGCATCCTGTTGGTGCTCGAGCTAAGGAAGAACTGCATCATCTTCAACATGGTCATGGTGACCAATGTCTTCAGTAGCGATGGGATCAGCTGCTGGAATGTCTTCAGCTTCATGAGCCCCTGTGAAAGCAGGCTCATGGACAGTCAGTTGGTGCTCTTGAGGTTCAGCGTCAGGGTGAACCATGGAGATGGGTTCAACAATCAAGGGCTCTGTGGGAGCAGCCCGTTCTCTCTTGGTCTTCCTCTTCTTCTTGGAGGGGGCAGTAGGAGAGGCTTCAGCATGTTTCCTCTTCCTGGCTTCAGCCTCAGCAGTCCTTGTCTTCTTCAGTTCTGAAGCGGTTGACCTGGCCTTTGGCTTCGGGCCAGTCATGCTAGTTGGGAAGACAATGGGATCTGCTTCCTGCCTTGGTGCGTCGGGTTCAGCCATAGCGGGCTTCTTTTTCTTCTTTGCAGCCATCCTGGGGTTGATGCTAGAACGCCCAAGAGCCTTGCGCTTCTCAGCCTCATTGTAGGCTTGCACACATCTGTCAGCCAGAACCTTCATGCACTCACGAGAACCCTGAGCTTCTGCATGTTTCTTGAGAAAGGCTTCCTTGAGCTCGTGCAGCATAATCTTGAAGTTCTTCACTTCTTGCATGCTGAGCTTGGCCATATGCTTCTTGAACTGAGATTTTTCAAAGTCAATCTTCTGCTTCAGTTCAACAATGCTCTGGGCGATAGCTAACTCTGAAGCAATGGTGCCATGGAAGGCAACACTGAGGCCAATGGGAAGTTGCAGATCATCGAAGCTGATGTTGGGCGTGTCAAACCACTCATCAATGAAGTTGTGGATGATTGTTACATCAAAGAGAGGCAGATTATTGAAGATTTCTGCTTCTTCTTTGCTCTTGATGAGTTGCTCAAGAGCGTCATATGCAAGATCTTCATCACTTGACAGATCAATGGCATCATTGCGCAGAATGGCAGCAGCTGTCAGCTCTTGGCCGGTGTGTGGCAAAGGCATCTTGACCTTCTGGGGCTTGGAGATGCGTGACAAATCTTCAGACTGCACACTGTCTTCAGGAGGTGCAGTTGCCAGTGGCTTCGCCCGTGTGATTTTTGGTGCAGAGGCCGGCTTTGAAGCTTTTGGTTGCTTCAGCTTCTTTGGCTTCGGCGCTACAGGCGCTTCATCTGATTCAGCATCATCTGCAGGCTCATTCATGGCTGTCCCTTGAACCACGATGTGTGTGATGAGGCCTTCAAGATTGTAGAAGGGCCCAAGAAGATTGGGTTTAGCTTCGCGAGTTCCATCGGCAAGGGGAGCAGAGGGACCAGGGTTGAAATCTAAACCCAAAGTCTTCTTGTTCTGCTTCGCTGAGTTCTGGGCAAACTGGAAGTTGCGCTTAAACAGATTGTCGTCACAACACCATAGCAGAGACGACGGGTCAGCATCCGCAGGCTGTGGTCCACGGACCATGCAGGGATAGAAGCCTCGTTCAATGGCTTCATCTCTGGTCCTGGGTTGAAGATTTTTTAGAGGATGTCTCCCCATGGTCGCTTGATGGCATTCTTTTCAGCATATTCCTTGGTCACAAATCTGTACTTGAACCACTGTTCTGCCCAATAACGTCGAATCCATTGGATTCGCGTCTTGCACTGATTGTAATCCTCTTCAGGATCTGTCTTGTACAGCTCTAAGAGGTCATCGGGCAGATCTCTTGATGTTTCTCCATGATGCTTTCTGCCACCCTTCCTTGCTGATTTCTCTGAAGCCATGAACTTTAAACTGAAAGGCTTCAATATGTTCAAAGGCTTCAAAGGCTTTCGCTTGCTGGAAAGACAGGAACTAGCTTCGGGAGAATTTATGTGATACTATAAGAATTCTGCAAATGAATGCAGACTATGAGAACCAAGGGATTCTCCCACGGACATGTACCTGTGACAGCATTAAGGTCATATGCATTCTCAGAAGATTTTGAAGATAAATCAGTTTAGAAGACATTGACCTCATCGTGCGAAGACATTCACTCATAGATAAGGAGTTGGTTCCAGATTTGTACGAATCCACGGATCAGTACAAGTGAGGAATCTAACTACTTTGTGAAGCATAAGTGAATATACTAGGCATGTTATGAGATGCAGTATGAAAGAGATCCAACTTGTGTGAATGGAAACTGCTTGTGGTAGAAAGTGATAAAGCTATAGGATCAAAGGGGGCGTAAAAAGGAAGTTTTATTTACCACACGAAGAACTGCTAGACGGAGTGGAAGAGGAGGCCGAGTAGTTCAATCTTCCGTGCCCTAAATTGGCGACGGAGGACACCTACGGCGATGGCGGAGAGGACGATGTCCGCGGTCGGCGTGAAGACGACGTCGGAGAGGTTGCGGCAGCGAAGCGCTTCGTCGCCGGCGTCGTCGAGGGCTAGCGGTGGCGCTAGGGTTCGTGCGAGAGTGGAAGAAGAGATAATGACTGTGGTGAGGTGTGTATTTATAGGTACAGGGGTGGCACTGCGTTCTTACATAGGTGCCCCTGGCGATTCGCATCTGAGGGGTACGTGGCCGTCATGCAGCATATTGGGGGTTGTTCCACGTCCCACGCACGCCTGGATTGTCGGGTGGTCGTTCCCACTTCTCCGGGTTTCAGGTGAAGGAATGAGCATTTAAAATGGATTTAATGTTTGTCTTTGTATCTTTTGCTGATAAGGACGCAGAGAAGACATTCGACAGTTTCAATAGAATGAGTATGATTTGGAGAGATAGAGTTTGAGATAGAAAGCATAGAGAGGTTAGGGTCCGATCACATTCACTTAGTTCAAAAGATTCAACAAGAAGACATAGCTATAAGTGAATGCTGTAGAGGACAGAACACTAGTATATATATATATATATAATCAACATAGTGAAGATAATCATGAAGACATGTTGAGAATGAAGCCAATCGAAATGTGAAGACATAGCAAATGTAACTCCATGAGTGAAACACTTCAAACAGAACATTTGGTGGTGGCGTTACCCACCGTATAGGAAGTATTAGACCCAGACA
Source organism: Triticum dicoccoides (assembly GCF_002162155.2). Classification (NCBI taxonomy): domain Eukaryota; kingdom Viridiplantae; phylum Streptophyta; class Magnoliopsida; order Poales; family Poaceae; genus Triticum; species Triticum dicoccoides. The sequence goes on along the minus strand of NC_041390.1, from coordinate 443,437,165 downwards.
CGGAGCACAATTATCGTGGCGCTCTGAAGTCAAATTCCACATTAATGTATTCACACTTAGAATGTATGTCTTCATTGATTGAAGCTATACTTTACTTCATGTGTTGCACATCTAAGTCATCAATATGCATAAGTGTTAGGATGTGTGCCTGATCACAGGGCATTTGAGGATTCCAAGATATTTAGCTCACACCGTAACTTGCAAAATCTCTTCTCATCCAAGGGCTTGGTGAAGATATCTGCCAATTGCTCTTCAGTGTTGACGTGTATGATATCAATATCTTCCTTCACAACATGATCTCTGAGAAAGTGATGACGAATTTCAATGTGCTTTGTCTTTGAGTGCTGAACTAGGTTGTTGGCAATCTTGATGGCGCTTTCGTTGTCGCAGTAGAGTGGCACTTTCTTTATATGAATGCCATAGTCCTTAAGTTTTTTGCTTCATCCACAGAAGCTGAGCGCAGTAAGATCCAGCAGTAATGTATTCAGATTCAGCAGTGGAGAGATACACGGTTCTGCTTCTTTGAAGACCAACATACAAGTGATCGTCCCAGAAAGTGACATGTGCCTGATGTAGACTTGCGATCCACCTTGTCACCAGCATAATCAGCATCCGAGAATCCAACTAGATCAAACTCTGAGCCCTTTGGATACCATAATCCTAGAGTTGGAGTGTGAGCCAAATATCGAAGAATTCGCTTCACAGCTACGTGATGCGACTCCTTTGGTGCCGCTTGAAATCGAGCACACATGCAAACACTAAGCATAATATCTGGCCTAGATGCACATAGATAAAGCAAAGAACCAATCATGGAGCGGTATACCTTTTGATCGAACTCTTTACCATTGTCGTCAGGACCCAAATGATGCTTGGCTGGCATTGGCGTCGTGAAGCCTTTGCAGTCTTGCATACCGAACTTCTTCAGGCAATCTTTGAGATACTTCTCTTGAGATATGAAGATGCCATTGCATTGCTGTCGTATTTGAAGATCGAGGAAGAACTTCAGCTCTCCCATCATGGACATCTGATATTGCTCTTGCATCATATATCCAAACTCTTCACTGTACTTGTGATTGGTGCAGCCGAAGATAAAGTCATCCACATATATTTGGCACACAAACAGTTCACCATCATATGTCTTCGTGAAGAGAGTGGGGTCTAGGGAACCAGGTATGAAGCCTTTGCTCTTCAGGAAGTATTTGAGTGTGTCATACCAGGCCCGAGGGGCTTGTTTGAGGCCATACAGTGCCTTGTTGAGCTTGTATACCATGTCAGGATGTTTTGGATCTTCAAAGTCAGGCGGTTGTGCAACATACACTTCTTATTCAATCTTGCCACTGAGAAAGGCGCTCTTCACATCCATTTGATATAGAAGTATGTTATGATGATTTGCATAGGCCAGCAGTATGCGTATGGCTTCAAGTCTAGCCACATGAGCAAATGTCTCATCGAAGTCAATGCCTTCCACTTGAGTATATCCTTGAGCAACGAGACGAGCTTTGTTTCTGACAACTTGACCATGCTCATCTTGTTTGTTGCGGTATATCCATTTGGTGCCTATTATGTTGTGCTTCCGAGGATCAGGACGCTTAACCAGTTCCCATACATTATTTAGCTCAAACTGTTGAAGCTCTTCTTGCATAGCTAGAATCCATTCAGGTTCCATGAAGGCTTCTTCAACTTTCTTGGGTTCTGTTATTGAGACGAATGCGAAGTGCCCACAGAAATTTGCCAGCTGAGTTGCCCTTGATCGGGTGAGTGGACCGGGTGCATTGATGTTGTCAATTATTCTCTCAATCTGCACTTCATTGGCAACACGAGGATGTACAGGGCGAAGGTTTTGCTCTTGCTGATCATTGTCATTGTTAGTGGGATTGTCTTTAGGCTGAGCATTGTCTTCAGGTGTGGAGATGATAAGTTCCTCTTCAGGTTGAGCTTCAGTGGGTATGATTTCTCCAGTTCCCATTAGCTTGATTGATTCGCTGGATGGAACTTCATCTAGCACATTCGGCAGGTGTTCTCTTTGTGAACCGTTAGTCTCATCAAATCGCACATCCACTGTTTCAACCACTTTATAATGAAAGATATTGAAGACTCTGTAGGAGAGAGAATCCTTTCCATATCCAAGCATAAAACCTTCATGTGCTTTTGGTGCAAATTTTGAAGTGTGATGTGGATCCTTGATCCAGCACCTGGCGCCAAATACTCTGAAGTAACTGACATTTGGCTTCTGGCCAGTAAGGAGTTCATATGATGTCTTGTTTAGAAGCTTGTGAAGATAAACACGATTGATTGTATGACATGCAATATCAATGGCTTCACGCCAGAATTTTCTTGGAGTCTTGTATTCATCTAGCATCGTTCGGGCCATCTCAATGAGTGTTCTGTTCTTGCGTTCGACAACGCCATTCTGGTGTGGCGTGTATGGGGCTGAGAATTCATGTGTGATGCCCAAGGTATCAACATATGTATCAAGGCCAGTGTTCTTGAACTCAGTGCCATTGTCACTTCTGATGTGCTTTATCTTGGCGCCATAGTTGTTCATTGCTTGGTTGGCGAAGCATCTGAAGACATCCTGCACTTCAGTCTTGTAGAGGATTATGTGCACCCAAGTATATATAGAATAATCATCAACAATGACAAAGCCATAGAGACAAGAAGTAGTAGTGAGAGTTGAGTAATGAGTGGGACCGAAAAGATCCATGTGGAGCAGTTCGAAGGGTCGAGTAGTTGTCATGATTGTCTTCGAGGGATGTTTGGCCCTCGTCATCTTCCCTGCTTCACAGGCACCGCATAAGTGATCTTTCTTGAACTTGATGCCCTCGATGCCTATGACATGCTTCTTCTTTGCAAGGGTGTGGAGGTTCCTCATGCCAGCATGCCCTAGCCTCCGATGCCAGAGCCAGCATTCTAAAGCCTTTGCTAGAAGACATACGGCAAGCTGTGGTCCTGCCGAAAAATCTACCACGTACAAATCATCTTTCTGATACCCTTCAAACACTAGAGACTTGTCAGATTCCATTAGAACAAGGCAACGATATTTTCCAAATATTACGATCATGTTCAAATCGCAAAGCATTGAGACAGACATTAAGTTGAAGCCAAGGGATTCAACAAGCATGACTTTATCCATGTGTTGATCCTTTGAGATTGCAACTCTACCTAGACCCAATACCTTACTTTTACCAGTGTCAGCAAATGTGATGTGGCTCTTGTCGGATGGACGTAAGGTTGAGTCCATAAGAAGGCTTCTTTTGCCAGTCATGTGGTTGGTACACCCACTATCAATAATCCATTCTGAAGACATTGGTGTCGTACCCTATAGTGCAGTTAGGGGGATAGGCTTCACGAAGAGAATTGTGAAGCAAAAACATTTGACGAACCAGTGGGTTATGAAAGCTTAGATCCAGATTAGGACTGATAGGGAGAGTAGCAAGCGATTCAGGAACGAAGTACATAGTAAGACCATTAGGGCATTTGATCTTGCGCCCCACAAGATGTTTAAGGTCCCCAGCAATAGCATCAGAAGATTTTGGTTTTCTGCTGGAGACCTTTCCCTGCAAAAGAGAGTTAAGCCTTCTTAGCCACCCACATCTTCAGGGGTGGCTTCGAAGCAATGAGTCTAAGTGCAGCATCTGAGAATTTTGGCTTTGAAGCCCTAGCAAAAAGTCTTGCAGGTGGACAATAGTACTCATAAGAATAAGCAGAATAGTTCTTGGTCTTATGAACATGGCGGTTCGATGAACCGCGCTCATATTCATAGGCCTGAGTATGGTCTCCCTGCAAAACATTTGTGTTAGTGCAACTCAGGTGAGTCCTCTGTCTGTATGAAGCCTTTGGACTGTATGAAGCCTGTAGTCTGAGGTTTGTCTTCTTCACGTGTGGTCTCATGATGACATTCACAGGAAGATTCTCCAGACACTTTTTCGGAACCTAGATCTTCTTCATAGGCGGTCCATTCCTGCAGTTAGTACCAATGTACCTGGCAAACACTTCACCATCCTGATTCTTAAACAGTTTATAGTTTGCATCAAAGGATTCATCAATGACAATGGGGTTTGCACAAGTGAAGCCAGATAGATTGGATAGATCTGCTAAAGATTCCTTTGCAGCAACCCATGTGGTTTTGGGGTACTGCTCAGGTTTCCAGTAAGAGCCATCAGCATTCATTTTCCTTACGAACCCAACACCCTCTTTCCTCGGGTTTCGGTTCAAGATCTGCTTTTTGAGGACATCACATAGTGTCTGATGCCCTTTAAGACTTTTGTACATCCCTGTTTCAAGCAATGTCTTCAACCTAGCATTCTCATCAGCAATAGCAGTGGTATCCTCAGCAGAGGGGTTAGTTACCACATCAACAGTTGAAGATATTGCAACAGTAGCAGTAGTAGAACATTCAGCAACAGAAGTAGCATTATCACGCTCAATGCATTTAAGACATGGTGGTTCAAATCCTTCCTTGCGGAACTGATCTGTTCGGAGCGAAGTGACTCATTTTCCTTTTGAAGATCTTCATGAGCCGCTCTCAATTTCTCAAGATCTTGCTTCCTTTGAAGATAATCATAGGAAAGCTTTTCATGAGTTGTTGAGAGCGTTTCATGACGACTTTCAAGTTCCTCATACTTAACGTGAAGATTTTTTATGTCTTCAATTAAGGACACAGATCGAGTCATTTCAGCGCCTAACAGATCATCGCTTTTGTCTAAATAGTTTTTGAATATGTTCCATAGCTTTCTGTTGTTTAATGGCAAGGGAAGCAAGTTTTGCATAGCTGGGTCCAAATTCATCACCAGATTCATCATCACTGGATTCAGATAGATAGCATTCAGTTACCTTAGCACCTTTTGCCATAAGGCATGATGCTGAAGATGATGATTCTGGTTCGAATGTCATCGCTTTGAGAGATTCCTTAAAGTCCTCAAACCAAGGATCATGACGAGTTCGATGACCTTCATAGACCTCAGAGAGACGGTCCCAGATAAGCTTTGCATGATCGAGATGCGTGATATTCCTGAACTGATTTTGAGACAGACAGGAGCAGATGACATCCTTCGCTGTGAGATTGAGAAGAGTGTACTTGCGAATGTCATCAGCTTCCGCCATCTTGCACAGATCGGTCAGACCATTCTCAGTGACGGTCCACAGCTCGCTGTTCATCGCCATGAGGCGTTTCTTCATCATGGCCTTCCACCTGGGATACTCGTGACCGTCAAAGATGGGGCATGCCACAGTCTTCATTCCTGTGGTCGACATAACTAGAACTCCAGGCGGTTAAACCAAAATCACACAGAACAAGGGAGCACCTTGCTCTGATACCAATTGAAAGTGCGTTATATCGACTAGAGGGGGGGTGAATAGGCGATTTTTATGAAAGTCTTCAAAACGTGGAAGTGATGAAAACAAACAGTAAAAATAAACCTATTACCCTGCAGCGGAAGGTATAGACTACACTAGGCAAGCCATAGTCAAGTATTCAATAGACTAAAAGCACAATGACAAATAGCTGCAATGTAGTAAGGATCAGGTAGGAAGATATTATGAAGCCAAGCAGAACAATCAGTCACTCAGTGAAGATAAAAGATAGTGCAATCATGCAATGACTTCACAAGGAGTAACAATACGTAAAGAGAAGGGAAGGATGAAACCAGTGACTCGTTGAAGGCAATGATGTGTTGGACCAGTTCCAGTTGCTGTGACAACTGTATGTCTGATTAGGGCGGCTAGGTATTTAAACCTGAGGACACACAGTCCCGGACACCCAGTCCTGAACACGCAGCTCAGGACACCCAGTCCTCACCGTATTCCCCTTGAGCTAAGGTCACACAGACCTCGCCCAATCACTCTGGTAAGTCTTCAAGGTAGACTCCCAAACCTTCATAGACTTCGTTCACCGGCGATCCACAATGCCTCTTGGATGCTCAGAACGCGACGCCTAACCGGCTGGAGGATGCATAGTCCTCAAGTGTAATAAGTCTTCAAATCACACAGACAAGAAGACCTAAGTGATGCCTAATTCTCTTTGGCTCTGGGTGGTTAGGGCTTTATCCTCGCAAGGAATTCTCTCTCAAAGGCTTCGAGGTGGGTTGCTCTCAAACGACAAAAGCCATACTCTGAATCTGAGCAGCCAACCATTTATGGTTGTAGGGGGTGGGCTATTTATAGCCACTAGGCAACCCGACCTGATTTGTCCGAAATGACCCTGGGTCACTAAGGAACTGACACGTGTTCCAACGGTCAGATTTCAAACTCACAAGGCAACTTTACTTGGGCTACAAGCAAAGCTGACTTGTCCGACTCTGGACAAGATTCGCTCTCACAGTCTTCACTCGAAGACATAGGTTATGTTTTAGCATCACTTCAATCATTCTGACTGGTTCTCTTGGACCCCACTTAACAGTACGGTGGTTCCTATGACTCAACACAGAAGAAAAATAACTATGAAAGATCTAAGTCTTCGAGCTCCATAGGCTTCATGCGGTGTCTTCTCTTGTCATAGTCTTCAATGTGAATATCTTCATATACCACCTTTGACATCAATGTCTTCATACATTTTTAGGGGTCATCTCTGGTAGGAAAATCGAATCAATGAGGGACTTCTACCGGTGTTATCCTGCAATACTCACAAACACATTAGTCCCTCAACTAGGTTTGTCGTCAATACTCCAAAACCAACTGGGGCGGCACTAGATGCACTTACAACCTCTCACTTGCAAGATCTTCATGTGGCTCGCTATACAACATAGAATATGGACATCTGATTGGAGGCTGCGGCATGGGCTGCAAGATAGCCCCTCACCATGTTACCTCTGTGGCCAAGAGGAGGATAACGTTGATCATCTGCTGATCCAGTGTGTCTACTCGCGTAAAGTATGGCACAACATCCTATGCAGCATGAGGGTTGCCCCGGCCCTAGCACCGGTGGTGAGTGATAGTATGGAATCATGGTGGGGAAATACCCAAAAACGGCTGGACAAGGAGATACGCAAAGCTTTTGATAGCTTGGTGATGCTAGTGTGTTGGCACCTATGGAAGCAAAGGAATGAACGGGTTTTCCGCTCGGTGCCCACACCCATGTCGGTGATTGAACTTGTGAATAAGATTCTAGACGAACTTCGCACTTGGGCGATAGCGGGAGGGCGTGCAGTTGAAACCATTTTGTGAGGAGTTAACGTAGTGTGTGGAGTTGGAGTTCTCGCGTGGCCTCGGTCGGCTTGTGACTGTTGGTTGTGCATCACAAACTCTTGTACATTGTTTTCTCTCCTCTATAAAGCTAAGGCATGCAATTTGTGTACTCTCAAAAAAAGAATTGTGGACGAAAGAGGGGATGCCATCCCGGGGCATCCCCAAGCTTAGACACTTGGGTCTTCCTTGAATATTATCTTGGGGTGCCTTGAGCATCCCCAAGCTTAGGTTCTTGCCACTCCTTATTCCTTGATCCATCGTGATCTCACCCAAAACTCAAAAACTTTAGCACACAAAACTCAACAAAACCTCGTGAGATCCATTAGTATAATTAGTTGACCATAAACTTACGTGCTATTATAAACCAATTAATAATTCTTCTTGCATAATACCTACTGTATTCTAACTTCTCCATGACTTATACTAACATCAATAAAATAAGCACAATATACAAAGAAAAATAGAATATGTCTAAAATAGATCAGTTTGTATTGATCTGAACTAAAACCATACTTCTGTAAGTCTAAAAATTCTGAAAAATTAGGACAACTAAAATTTTTGTATCTCAATATTGCGCAAATGTTTTAGAATTTTATCATGTTCCAGTAAAAAATGGAAATTACACTACTGGGCATAAATGTTTCTGTTTTTGCATAGAATCAATTCAACTATCATTCAAATCATCCCAAAGGCTTTACTTGGCACAACCACTAATTGAAATATAAAAACACAATCATTACAGTACCAATAATCATGTCATCAAACAAAAATATAAAATGGGTGACTATTGGGTTGTCTCCCAACAAGCTCTTTCTTTATAGACATTAAGATAGGCTTTGAGATTTTAACGATGCTCACATAAATGGTAAAAATAGCATTACAAAGAGAGCATCATAAAACCTGTAAAAACACATTTAATTCTAACGTACTTCATATGCATAGGAATTTTATAATAAAAAAATTATCAAGACAAGCAATATCTAGCATATGGAAGAAATAAGAATGCATTGACAGTTTCGACATGATGAGAGGTAATTTAGTATCATGAATACTTTTATAACCATATTTGCCTCTCTCAAAATATTTACATGTAGGATCATAATCAAATCCAACAATATAGCTATCACATGACATACTCTCAACATGATCCACATGCATACAAATTTTATAATCTTCCAAAATAGTGGGATTATCATCAACTAAAGTCATGACCTCTCCAAACCCACTTTTAGTAGTATTGAAAATAACATTACTAATAATAGATTCATCATGAAGCTGAAAGGAATTTTCAAGATCACAAGAATCATCATAATTATCACGCAAATCATGACCATTAGCACAATTGATATTCACAGAATTTATACTAATGCAATTACAACCATGCTTTTCATTCAATAGATGTATCCCAATAGCATTTTCTTTTATCACTTCTTCATTTTTAGCTATTGATTTACAATATGTAGCAAATTTGAAAAGACTAGCAAGCGGATTAGGATCCGTATATCTTTATTTTTATTTTCTATTTTTGTGTGTCAATGATAAGGATAACATAACTAGGAAAATAAAAAGTAGAGCAAGTAAATGGTAATGTGTGTGAAGGGACCTTGAGTTGTTTGATGAAGTCTCCCGGGAAATAGCGCCAGAAATTCTTCTTGCTACTTGTGAAATGGGTTGGGATTTCCCTCAAGAGGAAGGGGGGTAGTAGAGTAGCAGAAAGTATTTCGTTCAGTAAAGAACCAAGGTTTATCAAACAATAGGAGATTCACAAAAACAACCTTTAGCACTATCTACACACACAAGAGCAAATACTTGCACCCAACACGGGCAAGAGGGTTGTCAAATCATGTGTACTCGTTAATTGCAAGGACTAAAACTGATAGTAGGAGATATATAATTGCAAAGCAAAATAAAAGTAAATAAATTGTAGAAAGGTTTTTAGGGTTTTAGTAATATGATTTAAATGGACCGGGGGCCATAGCTTTCACTAGAGGAATGTCTCTCATAAGAATAATGATGCGGTGGGTGAACAAATTACTGTTGGGTAATTGATGGAATAGCGCATAGTTATAATGTTATTCATGGCATGATCATTACATAGGCATTACATCCGCAAGTAGATCGACATCCATCTGCATGTACTACTATTACTCCACTTCGAGAGGGCTTCTATGCTTCCCTCTTTGGGTATTAAGTTCATGATAAATAGAGTAATGCATTAAGTATGATGACATAATGTAGACAAAATAAGATCAACTAATGTGATTGAACCCCATCGTTTTATCCTTAGTAGCAAAAATACAAATACGTGCCTCACTACTCCTCCTGTCACGGAGCAAGGACACCGCAAGATTGAACCTACTACTATGCACCACTTCCACTGAAGATCTAATCATTAACCTGGCCAAATATAGCTAATAAATCGGAAAGCATTACATAGCTATAACAATCACACATAATAAACTTCAGAATATAACTCAAATACTTTTAATGAATAATCTGGTCATAAACCCATAGTTCATCGGATTCCAACAAACACACCACATAAAAGGATTACATCATATAAATCTCCGAAGAGAACATTGTATTGAAGATCATAGAGAGAGAGAGTCATATAGCTACTGATATGGACCCATATGTCCTGTGGGGAACTAATCACACATCATCAGAGGTGCAGCAAGGTTGATAGAGGCCATTCATGATCGATACCCCCTCCGGCAGAGTACCAATGGAGCCTCCAGATGGGATCACGGAAGAACAGAGGCTTGCGATGGTGGAATAATTGTTTCGGGTCTCGCTCTGGCGGTTTCTGGATTTTATGGAATTTATGGGCCTAGAATTAGTTCAAACGGAGTTTTGAGGGGAACACAAGCTAAGGCACACCCCCTTGGGGCGCGCCATGTGATCTCGAGCTCTTCTCGTGCTGTGTCTGGTCTCCCCCCGAAGCTTCTAGGGTCCCTTCTATTCCAAGAAAAAACACCGTAAAATTTCATCGTGTTTGGACATTGTTTGGTACGGTTTTCATGCAAAACAATAAAATAGGTAATAATAGGAACTGGCACTAGGCACTAGGTTACTTCCCAAAAATTATATAAAATTGCATATAAAGCATACAAGATTGATAATATAATAGCATGAAACAATCAAAAATTATAGATACGTCGGAGACGTATTAGTGTAATATATGAAAAGTCTGAGCCCCTTCAAAGCTTCAAGTGTTTATGTAGCCATTCGCATGACACCCTATACCCTTTGTTGAGCTGATACAATGCAGAAACATGGCGACCACAATGGCGTGCAACTTGTGTGGGCGCATGATTCCCGAAGGCATGTGTTATTAAGTTTCCCCATGGCGTGAAGTACTTGGGCCCTTTCATCGGATGTTGTGATCGACCAGCTGAGGACAGTTTAGGAGGAGAGTGTAAATTTTTGGCTTTTCACCATGCAAGAAGCGCTGCAACCAGGGGAATTTGTTGCTTGATACATACCCAAATTTGTGTATGTTGCATGCCTATTATCTATCATTTCTGCAATCCTTTTGAAGTTTGTCTAGAACTAACCTATTATTTCTGTTGTTCTTTATTTTAGGGAAACAAAAAACTTGTGTATCTTAGAACAATCTAATATAATTCAGAAGCACTTAGGATGTCTTAGTGAGCATTGCAGCTACAAGCCAGGGCAAAGGGGTGCCCATATGGCCCAAATGCCCTGTTGGGGCTCCCCATGGCCCAAGACACCTAGGGTGGGCATCTGAATTCCCTAGGGAATTGTTGGTGCCCTCCTCTAACATCAATGATTTATATACCACCTAACCTCTGTCGTATTTATTGGCCATTTTTTCTTTGCATTCAGTTCGCATTTCGAGGCAGTCTTCAATTCAACCCTAATCTAGTACTCTTCTGGAGGGGGGAATCCATGTTTGTCTTCATCAACCGTACCTCTATCATCGCTTCTCCATATTAGTTGTGAGTAGTCCTTCCCCTGGACTACGGGTTCATGGAAGTAGCCAAGATGTAATCTCTCCTCTTTTTAGTTCAATTCAGTGGCCATATCAGATGCCCTGCATAATTATGATCTATCTAAAGTAAACCATAGTGGTGATTTGATTGTGTGATGAATTATTTATTTATGTTTAGTTGTATTGATTCCCAATATTTGATTTATAGATGCATAATTTTCTCCAGTTATTTTCCTCATCTTAATCAATTTAGATGGTTAATACATAGTGGTAATTGTGTGCATTAGTTGGGTTTAATTTTGTAAGCAAACTACCATCGTGACAATAAATAGAAAAGGCTTGCATTCTATTATTTTCACTAAGGATAAATATTTGTATGAGGTCTCTAATGAATCATGCAAGACAACAATATGTCATCTTTATTTAGGCAATTATCCATTTCATCCTTAATACATGGATGATGAGAGGGTATCTTAGTCTAAGAGTAGATTATTACCTATAGATGTAGGGAGGGTCCAGGTCTTTAGAATTATGGGCATACTGCATATATAACATGAACACATTACACACAATCTAGACTGAGCATGAGATATTTCATATGCACTTTTCACATGACTATGTTACTTGCCGGATTTTTATCTTATGGAGAGTTATAGTTGGTGAACCAATTAACCTAGGCTCAGCTTTGATAATAAGAAAACGCTTCCAACAACTTTTACATTGGTATTATTTCTAGTTATTATTATTCCAAAAATACAAAAAATATTACTATCATATTATCTTTTAATACCTTGTACAACTTGCAAAGCAAGCAAGTTTGACACCCTTGTTAGTGTTGTCGGGGGCACACATGAAGTTTTACTTGTGTTACATAGCTAATCATTAGTGTACGAACCCTGTACCTCCATAGATTGCATTACTTTATGAGTTAAAAGCACCAGGAGTCCTAGAACTTGCTCTCAATGTGATGCTTTAGTCCTACAACTTGAAATTTGACCCTACCTAGTCCCTCAACTTGCATAAGATGTGCAAATTTGGTCCTGACAAATCAGAGAGCGTCATGTGGACGTGTGGGTGCATACCCGGTCAGCGTGTGCTCTTTTGCAAAGAGGCCCCTAGCATTGCTTTGAATCAACCCGCACAGATGAGCACTTCTCCGAACCAACCCACGAAGACACCAACTTACACAACCAAGTTACACTCTAAGGACACTGACCTCGTTTCCGGGATGCATGGTGCACATAGTGTTCCCCAAGATCGAAGTGAGGTATGAGGACCTGACGGTGGACGCGTATGTGCATGTCAGCAGCAGGGCGCTGCCCACCATCCCCAACTTCATATGCAACATGATAGAGGTAGTTGGCCCGTGATCCACAGCTGGAAAAACTAATTTCCACCCTTCCCATTCCTCTATCTAGGTGAAAGTAATATCAGCCACAGGTTTGTGTTACGATTCAATTACCACCCTTGTTTTATTGTGTATGAAACTGGGATTTGTGCTGTAAGTAGGAGCTCTGCCCGTGAAGTGAATCATTTGCCGAAAGTAGAGCAATTGCCAATGTGCTGTTGAGGTTCTTACTTTATTTTTCTGTGAAATTAAGGCATTTCTGAGTCACCTGAGAATCTACAGAGGGGGAAGAATGAAGTTACCTATATTGGACAACATTAATGGGATTATTCGCCCATCAAGGTACAATTGAAAATTAACTAGTGCTTTTCCTATGCATCGACTAAGCTCTGACAGAGATCTTTGTGAAGAGAAGTTACTAATTCAGATATATTTTATGTTCTTTTTTCTTGCTACAGAATGACACTGCTTTTGGGCCCTCCAAGTTCCGGGAAGACCACCTTGCTTTTAGCACTTGTCGGTCGACTTGGTCCTGGACTAAAGGTGTGATATCAAATTAATTAAATTTTTTTATGCTCATTACTCATAGGTGATGGGAAAATCTTCGCTATAGGATCACTTTCGACCAAATCTGTATGTGTGTAACGCTTGATGATAAGTGGAGAGATAGATTGGCATTATCCTGCTCCTGAAAATGATTATCTGATGGAAACACTCATCCCTATCATATTAGAAGTTCAGAACTCTGTTATTAGCTACCCTTAGCCTTCTCTGGTTTTGTTGTACTATGTAAAATTATGTTATAAAGTTTATAAAAATGTAGTAGGGAGAAATCCCCTCTTGTTTCCTAAAAAACTATCCTGATAGGTATAGTGAGCCTATCAATCAAGGTGCAATATCTGAAACAATATATTATTACTGACCATCATCAATAATTGCAGATGTCTGGGAGCATTACTTACAACAGCCACCATCTAAATGAATTTGTGCCTCAAAGAACATCTGCTTATGTAAGTCAGCAAGACTGGCATGCTTCAGAGATGACCGTCAGAGAAACCCTGGAGTTTGCTGGGTGCTGTCAGGGTGTTGGTATAAAGTATGGTAGGTTATCGCCACCATGTCATTTGGGGTGTTCCTTGATGATTTCCCTTTTGACACCGCCAACTTGCAGATATGCTCGTTGAACTTCTGAGGAAAGAAAACAATGTTGGGATCAAGCCTGATGAGGACCTTGATGTATTCATGAAGGTATGATGCACCCAGCAAGCTTTGGATAGATGTACCCACACTATTTCGTCTATTACTATGTCATAATTTCTACTACTATTCAGGCATTGGCTCTCGAAGGTAGACAAACGTGTTGGAAATATGCCCTAGAGGCAATAATAAAATAGTTATTATTATATTTCCTTGTTCATGATAATCGTTTATTATCCATGCTAGAATTGTATTGATAGGAAACTCAGATACATGTGTGGATACATAGACAACACCATGTCCCTAGTAAGCCACTAGTTGAGTAGCTCGTAGATCAATAGATGGTTACGGTTTCATCACCATGGACATTGGATGTCGTTGATAACGGGATCACATCATTAGGAGAATGATGTGATGGACAAGACCCAATCCTAAGCCTAGCACAAGATCGTGTAGTTCGTATGCTAAAGCTTTTCTAATGTCAAGTATCATTTCCTTAGACCATGAGATTGTGCAACTCCCGGATGCCGTAGGAATGCTTTGGGTGTACCAAACGTCACAACGTAACTGGGTGGCTATAAAGGTGCACTACGGGTATCTCCGAAAGTGTCTGTTGGGTTAGCACGAATCGAGACTGGGATTTGTCACTCCGTGTAACGGAGAGGTATCTCTGGGCCCACTCGGTAGGACATCATCATAATGTGCACAATGTGACCAAGGAGTTGATCACGAGATGATGTGTTACGGAACAAGTAAAGAGACTTGCCGATAACGAGATTGAACAAGGTATCGGGATACCGACGATCGAATCTTGGGCAAGTACTATACCGGTAGACAAAGGGAATTGTTATACGAGATTGACTGAATCCTTAATATCGTGGTTCATCCAATGAGATCATCATGGAACATGTGGGAGCCAACATGGGTATCCAGATCCCGTTGTTGGTTATTAACCAGAGAGATGTCTCGGTCATGTCTGCATGATTCCCGAGCCCGTAGGGTCTACACACTTAAGGTTTGATGACGCTAGGGTTATAGGGAAAGTATGTACGCGGTTACCGAATGTTGTTCGGAGTCCCGGATGAGATCCCAGACGTCACGAGGAGTTCCGGAGGTCAAGATTGATATATAGGAAGTGTGGATTTGGCCACCGGAAGTGTTCCGGGCATCACCAGTAATGTACCGGGACCACCGGAAGGGTTCCGGGGGTCCACCGGGAGGTGCCACCAGCCCCGGAGGCTTTCGTGGGCCAAGAGTGGGAAGGGACCAGCCCCTAGGTGGGTTGGGCGCCTCCCACCAAGGCCCAAGGCGCCCTCAAGAGGAGAGGGGGCAAACCCTAGGGACAGATGGGCCCTAAGGCCCACCCTAGGTGCGCCCCCCTCTCTCTCCCCCTTGGCCGCCACCCAGATGGGATCTGGGGGCTGCCGCCACCCCTAGGGAGGGAACCCTAGGTGGGGGCACAGCCCCTCCCCCCCTATATATAGTGGAGGTTTTGGGCTGCCTAACAGATGAGTCACTCTCTCCCAAAGGCGCAGCCCTACCTCTCTCCCTCCTCGTCTCTCGTAGTACTTGGCGAAGCCCTGCAGGAGTACCGCGCTCCTCCACCACCACCACGCCGTCGTGCTGCTGCTGGACGGAGTCTTCCCCAACATCTCCCTCTCTCCTTGCTGGATCAAGGCATGGGAGACGTCACCGGGATGCACGTTTGTTGAACGCGAAGGCGCCGTTGTTCGGCGCTTAGATCAGAATCGACTGCGATCTGAATCGCCACGAGTATGACTACCTCATCCGCGTTCTTGCAACGCTTCCGCTTAGCGATCTACAATGGTATGTAGATGCACTCCCCTTCCCTTCGTTGCTAGATTACTCCATAGATTGATCTTGGTGATGCATAGAAAATTTTAAATTTCTGCTACGTTACCCAACAGTGGCATCATGAGCTAGGTCTATGCGTAGTTTCTATGCACGAGTAGAACACAAGTTGTTGTGGGCATCGATTTTGTCAATTTACTTGCCGGTACTAGTCTTATCTTGATTCGGCGGCATCGTGGGATGAAGCGGCCCGGACCGACCTTACACGTACTCTTACGTGAGACAGGTTCCACCGACTGACATGCACTAGTTGCATAAGGTGGCTAGCGGGTGTCTATCTCTCCCACTTTAGTCAGATCGGAATTGATGAAAAGGGTCCTTATGAAGGGTAAATAGAAATTGTCATATCACATTGTGGTTTTGGCGTAGGTAAGAAACGTTCTTGCTAAGAAACCTATAGCAGCCATGTAAAATTTGCAACAACAATTAGAGGACGTCTAACTTGTTTTTGCAGGGTATGCCGTGTGATGTGATATGGCCAAAAGGATGTGATGAATGATATATGTGATGTATGAGATTGATCGTGTTCTTGTAATAAGAATCACAACTTGCATGTCGATGAGTATGACAACCGGTAGGAGCCATAGGAGTTGTCTTAATTTATTTATGACCTGTGTGTCAAAATAAACGTCATGTAATTACTTTACTTTATTGCTAACCGTTAGCCATAGTAGTGGAAGTAATAGTTGGCGAGACAACTTCACGAAGACACGATGATGGAGATCATGGTGTCATGCCGGTGACGATGATGATCATGGCACCCTAAAGATGGAGATCAAAAGGAGCAAAAATGATATTGGCCATATCATGTCACTATTTGATTGCATGTGATGTTTATCATGTTTTACATCTTATTTGCTTAGAACGACGGTAGCTTAAATAAGATGGTCCCTCGCAATAATTTCAAGAAAGTGTTCCCCCTAAAAGTGCACCGTTGTGAAGGTTCGTTGTTTCGAAGCACCACGTGATGATCGGGTGTGATAGATTCTAATGTTCGAATACAACGGGTGTAAGCCAGATTTACACACGCAATACACATAGGTTGACTTGACGAGCCTAGCATGTACAGACATGGCCTCGGAACACGGAAGACCGAAAGGTCGAACATGAGTCGTATAGAAGATACGATCAACATGAGGATGTTCACCGATGATGACTAGCCCGTCTCACGTGATGATCGGACACGGCCTAGTTGACTCGGATCATGTATCACTTAGATGACTAGAGGGATGTCTATCTGAGTGGGAGTTCATTATATAATTTGATTAGATGAACTTATTTATCATGAACAATAGTCTAAGTTGTCTTTGCAAAAAGGGTTGTAGATCAATAGCTCGCATTGTAGCTCCCTATTTCAATACGTTCCTAGAGAAGGATTAAGTTGAAAGATATTGTAAGCAATGATGCGGACTAGGTCCGTTGCCTGAGGAGTGTCCTCACTGCTACACAGAAGGCTTATGTCTTTGATGCACCGCTCGGTGTGCCAACCCCTCCAACATCGTCTATGGATGTTATGAACATCTGACAGATACGTCCTGATGACTACTTGATAGTTAAGTGCACCATACTTTACGGCTTAGAATCGGGATTCCAATGACGTTTTGAACGCCATAGAACATATGAGATGTTCCAAGAAGCTGAAATTGGGCTTTCAGGCTCATGCCCGTGTTGAGAGGTATGAGACCTCTCACAAGTTCTTTGCCTACAAGATGGAGGAGAATAGCTTAACCAGTGAGCATGCGCTCAGAATGTCTGGGTGCTACAATCACTTGAATCAAGTGGGAGTTAAACTTCCAGATAAGATGGTGATTGATAGAGTTCTCTAGTCACTATCACTGAGCTACTAGATCTTCGTGATGAACTATGACATGCAAGGGATGGAGATGATCCCGGAGCTGCTCGCGGTGCTTAAGACCGCAAAAGGTAGAAATCAAGAAGGAGCATCAAGTGTTGATGGTTTAACAAGACCACTGGTTTCAAGAAGGGCAAAGGCTAGAAGGGAAACTTCATGAATGGCAAACCAGTTGCCGCTCCAGTAAAGGAACCCAAGGTTGAACCCAAACCCGAGACTAAGTGCTTCTATTGTAAGGGGAACGGTCACTGGTAGCGGTATTACCCCAAATGCATGGTAGATAAGAAGGCTGGCAACTTCAACAAAGTATATACGTGTTATTAATATGTACCTTACTAGTACTCCTGGTAGCACCTGGGTATTGGATACCGGTTCAGTTGCTATTATTGGTGACTTGAAGCAAAAGCTACGGACTAAACGGAGACTGGCTAAGGGCGAGGTGACGATGTGTGTTGGAAGTGTTTCCAAAGTTGATGAGATCACCGTCGCATGCTCCATCTGCCTTCGGGATTAGTATTGAACCTAGATAAATGTTATCAGGTGTCTACGTTGAGCATGAATATGATTAGATCATGTTCATTGCAATACGGTTATTCATCTAAGTTAGAGAATAATGGTTATTCTATTTACATGATAATACCTTTCATGGTCATGCACCCTATGTGAATGGTTCATTGAATCTTGGTCGTGGTAATACACATGTTCACGCCAAAAGATGAAGAGTTAATAATGATAAGTACCACTTTCTTGTGGCACTGCCGCTTAGGTCATATTGGTGTAAGATGCATGAAGAAACTCCATGTTGATGGATGTTTGGAGTCACTTGATTTTGAATTGCTTGACACATGCGAGCCATGCCTCATGGGCAGGATGACTAAGACCCCGTTTTCAGGTACAATGAAACGGGCAAGTGACTTATTGGAAATCGTACATGCTGATGTGTGTGATCCAATAGGAATAGAGGCGTGCGGGGGACATCGCTATTTTCTCATCTTCACTGACGATTTGAGTAGATATGGGTATATTTACTTAATGAAGCACAAGTCTGAAATGTTTGAAAAGTTCAAGCAATTTTAGAGTGAAGTTAAGAACCATCATAACAAGAAGATCAAATTCCTATGATCTGATCGATGGAGAATTTCTGAGTTATGAGTTTGGCAATCACTTAACACATTGTGAAATTGTTTCACAGTTGACACCACCTGGAACACCACAGCGTAATGGCGTGTCCGGACGTTGTAATCGAACCTTATGAGATATGGTGCGATCTATGATGTCTCTTACCGATCTACCGCTATCATTGTGAGGTTATGCGTTAGAGACAGCTGCATTCACTTTAGATAGGGCACCATCTAAGTCCGTTGAGAAGACGTTGTATGAACATTGGTTTGGCAAGAAACCAAAGTTGTTGTTTCTTAATATTTGGTGCTATGATGCTTAAGGCTTCAGCCGAAAAGCTCGAACCCAAAGCGGACAAATACATCTTAATAGGATACCCAAAGGTAAGAGTTGGGTATACCTTCTATCTCAGATCTGAGGGCAAAGTGTTTGTCGCTAAGAATAGGTCCTTTCTCGAGAAGGAGTTTCTCTCAAAAGAATTGAGTGGGAGGAAGATAGAACTTGATGAGGTTGTTGAACCTCTACTTCAACCAGAAAGTGGTGCTACACAGAAAGATGTTTCTGTGGCACCTACATCGGTTGAAGAGGAAGTTAATGATAGTGATCATGAAGCTTCAGATCAAGTTGCTATCAAACCTCGTAAGTCGACAAGGATATGTACTACTCCTGAGTGGTACGGTAATCCTATCTTAGATATCATGTTGTTAGACAACAATGAACCTACGAGCTATGGAGAAGCAATTGTGGGCCTGTATTCTGACAAATGGTTAGAAGCCATGAAATCTGAGATAGGATCCATGTATCAGAACAAAGCATGGACTTTGGTGGACTTGCCCGATGATCGGCAAGCCATTGAGATAAATGGATCTTTAAGAAGAAGATGGACGTGGATGGTAATGTTACCGTCTATGAAACTCGACTTGTGGCAAAGAGTCTTTTCACAAGTTCAAGGAGTTGACTACGATGAGATTTTCTCACCCGTAGCGATATTTAAGTCCGTCGGAATCATGTTAGCATTAGCTGTATTTTTCGATTATGAAATCTCACAGATGGATGTCAAAACAAGTTTCCTTACCAGATTTCGTAAGAAAAAGTAGTATGTGATACAATAAAAGGTTTTGTCGATCCTAAGGATGCTAAAAGGTATGCTGGCTCCAGCGATCCTTCTATGGACTAGAGCAAGCATCTCGGAGTCAGAATATATGCTTTGATGGAGTGATCAAAGCTTTTAGGTTTATACAATGTTTGCTAGAAACTTGTATTTACAAGAAAGTGAGTGGGAGAACTACAAGATTTCTGATAAGTATATGTGGATGACATATTGTTGATCCAAAATAATGTAGAATTTATGGAAAGCATAAACAGTTGTTTGAAGAGTGATTTTCAAAGGAAGACCTGGATAAAGCTACTTACATATTGGGCATCAAGATCTATAGAGATAGATCAAAACGCCTGATGATACTTTCAAAGAACGCACACCTTGACATGATTTTGAAGGAGTTCAAAATAGATCAGTCAAAGAAGGGATTCTTACCTGAGTTGTAAGGTGTGAAGTTGACTAAGACTCAAAGCTTGACCACGGCAGAAGAAAGAGGAAGGACGAAAGGCCGTCCACTATGCTTTTGTCATAGGCTCTATATGGTATGCCATGCTGAGTACCGCACCTGATTTGTGCCTTGCCACATGTCTGGCAAGAGGGTACATAGGTGATCCAGGAGTGGATAACTGGACAGTGGTCAAAAATTATCCTTAGAGGAATAAGGAAATATTTCTCGGTTATGGAGGTGATAAAGAGTTCGACGTTAAGAGTTACGTCGATGCAAGCTTTAACACCTATCCGGATGACTATGAGTAGAAAAACCAGATATGTATAATGGAGCAACCATTTGGAATAGCTCCAAGTGGAACATGGTAGAGGCATCTATGATATGACATAAAGTTTTGCGAGGTACATGCGGATCTGATTGTTGCAGACCCTGTTGGGGATATTACTACTGGGTGTAAACCAGCCAGGACAAGCCGGGTTAACTTCATCAGTAGTTGAGTGTGATAAAAGCCCATGATGCAAGATGAGGGCTAAAGGCCCATAATCGGTTTAAGGCCTATAACTATAAACCAGCGTCGGTATGTAACTTGTGTTATAGGTTAGGAATAGTGGAGACCGAACCGGACGCATCTATGAGCCGGTATCGGGACTCTGTGAACCGACGAGCGTCCGCATGTATATAAGGGGACAACCCGGTGGCGGTTGAAGGAGAGACAACAACTCGAGACATAGGTGAAGCTTATTTGCTCCCTAGTCATCGAAACACCCATCAATTCCATCACAACTAGACGTAGGCTTTTACCTTCATTGAAGGGGCCGAACTAGTATAAACTCTCTTGCGTCCTTGTGTCCGCTTTAACCCCTTCAAGCTAACCCATAGCGATGGCTCCACAACTAAGTCCTTTCTCTAGGACAACTGCCGTGACAAAACCATGACAGTTGGCGCCCACCGTGGGGCTATCGCATGATGGTTTCCGGTTCTTGGAGGGCCGCTTTGAAGGACTCGAGGGCTACGCTGTAGGCCGGATGACTAAGAGTCATCGCGGCAAACTCTACATCGACGACGCAGGCTGGGGCCCTGAGGCCGGCTCAATTGAGTACGGGTACCGGGTCCCCTTTGGTAGCATTCATGTTTCAATTGGCAAGATCAGTGAACCGGGCCCTGAGCCGGACATCTGCACCGACCTCGTCGAGACGGCTCAGCGTACGCGATCAGCCCGGATTAAACCGGCCATGAAGTGTGCCTTCGTGGGAATGATCCATGGAGGGAGTTATGAGGATGGATCGGAGCTTTGCGGGGCGACTGCCGTTCGTTCCGGTGAGGAATCTTTGACCGGAGAAACCGAATCTCTTTATCAGCTACAAGATGCCAGATTGAGAGCTGTTCCAATGGCGACAGTATTCCGGACCCCTCTGATCTGCCTAACCGGGTTGGGATATTCATGATCGGAACACAAGCAGCGCTTCACTCTTCGACAGCCGCGGCAACGATCTCCTGTTCAGCAACGGCAACGGTTGCCGGGGCGGGAGGCCCTGTGCGCCCACCGGCTCAGGTTCTATCAGAACTATTTGATGCGTTGGCTGTGCTTATGGCAGAAGTTAATCCGCCAGATCAGGATGCTCACAACATGGAGATTGCAAAGGTAAAGGAACAAATCACCCAGGCCAAAATGGATTTGGCAGTTGAGGACACCAGGATGGCTGCAGAGCGGGCCGCTTTAGACGCACAGGCCTACAGGCTTATGTTGGATCAGAGCGCGTTGCATGAAGTCATGAGGACGAAGCACCGGTCCCGCTTACCTCCGGTTTTCGAGGCCAGAGACCTTTTCAACACTCCAGGACCAAGAGCCAGTAATCCGCTGGAGGGGAACCGGGCAGAAGCCCCTGGGACCGGTGCACCAGTTCAGCCCCGTCAGATGGACCCGCCTCGTCAAAACACCGTTACACCTCGGGATGCTTTAACACATCCGGGTCACTACTCCAACCCAATGGACAATCTTGTTGCCGCTGCTGCACAACTGGATGCCATTCCAGTTGAAGGTGACTCGCCGCAAGCAGTAGAGACGCGACGGGTCAAGGAACTTCTGACGACAGCTTTGGCCCAACAGGAGGCGTACTCGTACAGCCGCGACCGAATCCACTCGACCCCCCGTCCAAGCCGGAGCTATAGCAGACATATGGATGAACCAGCAGTGTCGAGTAATGAACGACGTGGAGCACCCCGTGGTAACAACCCGACGGGTGGTGCTAATGACGCTCAGGAAGTGGTGAACCGGGCCCAAGCGCGTAGGGAGGCCGAGTTAGCCGCACAGCATCAGGCTCGGCAGCTCACGCCGGTTCGTCCAACCATTTCGATCGAACATGGTGTTACTTCTAGTTCTTTGGGGTGCCTTGCCTCGTCCCCGCTTTACGCAACGTGCGTTTTCCCAAGGATTTCAAAGGCCCACGCAAGGTACCAAATTATACGGCGGATCAACCACCAGAGACATGGGTAGAGAGCTATGAGATGGCCATGGAGATGCTTGATGTGGATGACACAGCATGCGCGAAATACTTCACCATGATGCTTGAAGGAACGGCCCGTACTTGGTTAAAAAGCTTGCCCGCTAATTCTATCAGTTCATGGGCCCAATTACGAGCATGGTTTATCAACAATTTCAAGGATACCTGTAAACAGCCTATGTCGATAGTGGACTTAGCTGCATGCGTCCAGGAGGAAGGAGAGTCGGCGACTCATTGGGTACGCCGGGTTTCACAAGTGTTGCACTCCTCAGACCGCATCAACCCTGACACCGCAGTATTAACCCTAGAAGGCAACTGCCGGTTTGGGCCCCTGAAGTTGAAATTGGGACGGATGAAGCGTCATTGCACCGACATGGGGACCCTCATGGCCGCTTTGGTAAAATATGATGATTCTGATAGTACCAAGGATCCCGAATCTGATGATGACCAGACAGGGAAGGAGAAGAAGAACAGCAGCTCCAAAGGTCAGCAGCATCACTGGATAGGCAATGGTGGAGGAGGCAAGCGTAAAGCGGGTGGCAACATGGATTTTGTGGCTAATACCAACGTACAGGACAACTGCCGTGACAATGGCCAACGGCGCAAGGGTAGGCCAAAAAATCGTAGTGGAGCGCCCAACCCCAACCCAAACCGCCTGAACTATCTGCTAAGCCAGCCCTGTCCAAGACATGGGACGAAGGAGGAGCCAGCAAACCACCTTTGGAAGGATTGCTTTATTATGCAGGAGTTCAAGAATTCTAATAATTTCCGGTATGATCACGGATCTGGCGGTGGCTCAGGGTCCGGGCCGGGTTACGGTGGAGGAAGTTCCGGTTCAGGATTTAATGGTAATCCGGGCGGACATAATGGTCAAAATAGTCAGAACAACCAGGGTGGTTACAACCAACAGCAGCAACAGTCAGGTTACCAAAGCAACCCAAAGCAGTTGAGTAATGGGCAGTACCATGTCTTTACCACTAGCTTGGACAAGCGAGACCGGAAGGTTCAGAGGTGGGCAGTCAACTCTGTTGAACCGGCCACACCCCGTTATCTACGTTGGTCTGAACAGCCAATCATATGGAGCAGAGAGGATCACCCACTTCAGGTCGATAATCCGGGTCAGTTGGCTCTGGTGGTGGCGCCTCAGGTGGGAGGTTATAAGTTCACCAAGGTGCTCATGGATGGAGGGAGCAGCATTAACATCCTATACTATGAGACCTTCCGTCGTATGGGACTTACAGATAAGAATCTCAAACCGTCCAATACAGTATTCCACGGTGTAGTGCCTGGCAGATCAGCATATCCCGTTGGTAAGATAACTCTTGAAGTGGCCTTTGGGGATGATCATGATTCCAGATCGGAGACATTAACGTTTGAAGTGGTGAAAATCCAAAGTCCATATCATGCACTGCTTGGGCGTCCGGCATACGCCAAGTTTATGGCTCGATCCTGTTATGTGTATTTGCAGCTCAAGATGCCGGGTCACAAGGGGACAATAACGGTTCATGGAAGCTGCAAAATCGCTTTGGAATGCGAGGAAGGAGATGCGGCTTATGCAGAGTCGGTTTGTGCCACCGAGGAGTTGAAGTACTATAAAGACAATGTTGATCCGGCGGACATGACTCCGTTGAAGAAGCCAACTACGGAGCATGATCCGGCCCTGAAGTTCAAATCGGCAGCAGAAACTAAGCTTGTTGACTTCGTGCCTGGCGATTCGTCTAAGCAGTTCAGCATTAGTGCCATTTTTGCATGGAAAGCGCGCTCATCGAGTTCATCCGTGAGAATCGGGACATTTTTGCATGGAAGCCCTCTGACATGCCAGGTGTACCGAGGCAACTCGCTGAGCACACACTTAATGTGGATCCTAAATACAAACCGGTGAAACAGTTCCTCCGCCGGTTTAACAAAGAAAGATGCAAGGCGATTGGGGATGAGGTAGCCAGGCTCTTAGCAGCTGGTTTTTTTGTTGAAGTTTTTCACCCTGAGTGGCTTGACAATCCGGTGCTAGTCCTTAAGAAAAATGGCACCTGGCCTATGTGTGTGGATTACACAGATCTTAATAAAGCTTGTCCAGCAGATCCTTTTGCCCTCCCCCGTATTGATCAAATCATTGATGCTACGGCGGGTTGTGAGCGTTTAAGTTTTTTGGATGCATATTCTGGCTATCATCAGATCAAAATGGCTGTTAAGGACCAGGAGAAGATGGCATTCATAACTCCCTTTGGAGCCTTCTGCTATGTGTCTATGCCCTTTGGGCTCAAAAGTGCCCAGGCAACTTATCAACGGTGTGTACAAAATTGTCTTCACAAGCAGATTGGCCGTAATGTACATGCTTACGTGGATGATATCGTGGTTAAATCCAGGGAGAAGGAGACTCTGGTTGATGATTTGAAGGAAACCTTTGATAACCTAAGGACGTACAAGATGATGCTTAATCCGGACAAGTGTGTCTTTGGTGTACCGGCGGGCAAGTTATTGGGTTTTCTAGTGTCCAACAAGGGAATTGAGGCTAATCCGGAGAAGATCACAGCCATCACCTCCCTGGCTAAACCGAAGTGTATCAATGATGTTCAACGCCTGGCAGGCCGGATTGCCGCGTTAAGCCGATTTATCAGCCGCCTGGGTGAGAAGGCGATCCCTTTGTATCAGATGTTGAAGAAGACGGATCAGTTCGTCTGGAGTTCTGCTGCTGATGAAGCATTTGAGGACTTAAAGCGGCAATTGGCCAATCCGCCTGTGCTCGCTGCTCCCATTGACAAGGAGTCATTACTGCTATATGTTGTTGCTAATGCTTGTGCGGTCAGCGTGGCTATTGTGGTGGAACGAAAGGAGGCAGGTAAGGAGCATCCGGTTCAACGTCCGGTCTATTATATCAGCGAGGTACTCATTGAGTCCAAGCAAAGGTATCCGCATTGGCAGAAGCTGGTGTACGGAGTTTTTATGGCAAGCCGAAGCTTAAGCAATACTTCCAAGGGCACCCAATTACGGTGGTCGGTTCTGCTCCTTTGGGAGATATCATCCAGAACCGGGAAGCAACTGGCCGGATTGCAAAGTGGGCTATAGAGCTGGGGCCGTACGGTTTGAAATATGTGCCTCGGACAGCGATTAAGTCTCAACCACTTGTTGATTTCATCAATGATTGGACGGAAATGCAAGCACCTGGAGAAAAGCCAGATCATACGTATTGGAACATCCATTTTGACGGATCCAGGCAGTTGGAAGGCTCGGGGGCTGGAGTCGTATTAACTTCCCCACGAGGTGATAAGTTTTGTTATGTTCTCCGTTTAATGTTCCCTTGTACTAACAATGCAGCTGAGTATGAAGCCTTGCTCCATGGTCTTCGGATGGCTAAGGAGATGAATCTAAGTCGAGTTAAGTGCTTCCGTGATTCGGACCTTGTGGCTCAGCAAGTGTCTGGCACTTGGGACTCCAAGGACCCACTCATGGCAGCATATCGTCGTGAGGTGGATATTGTTGCAGGTTATTTCAGAGGCTATCAGGTGGACCACGTGGACCGGCGGAAAAATGAAGCGGCGGACGCTTTAAGCCGGCCGGGCTCTCAGCGCAAACCGGTCCCACCCAATGTTTTTCTGGATGTGCTGCACAACCTGTCGGTGAAGATCCCTGGTGAAGAGGATTTGGCCATTCCTGATCCGGAGGCTCAATTGGTGGCAGTTCTTCATGTTATTCCGGATTGGACGCTTCCTTATCTGGCGTATAAGAACCCGGGCGAGTTCCCAAAAGATGAGATTCTGTCCCGGCAGATAATCCGGTGATCCAAGTCCATGGCTATCATCAACGGTGAGTTACATCATTGCAGTGTATCAGGAGCTTTTCAACGTTGCGTGTCTCCTGAAGAAGGCCGTGAAATTTTGCGGGAGATCCACGAAGGAGTTTGTGGTCACTACGCCGGTTCAAAGTCTCTGGTGGCTAAAGCGTTTCGCCATGGTTTCTATTAGTTAACTGCTCATGCTGATGCGAAGGATCTAGTCAGACGATGTGATGGTTGCCAAAGGTTTTCAAGACGTGCTCATGTACCGGCTCAAGAATTGAGGATGATTCCAATTACTTGGCCGTTTGTGACTTGGGGGCTGAATATGGTTGGGCCTTTCAAAAGGTCCAAAGATAAGAAGACCCACCTCCTGGTGGCGGTGGACAAGTTTACAAAGTGGGTGGAGGCAGAACCTGTTAGCAAGTGTGATGCGGCCACGGCGGTTCAGTTCATCAAAAAGGTGATTTTCCGGTTTGGATTTCTGCACAGTATTATCACAGATAATGGTACCAATTTATCCAAAGGTGCTATGAAGGAGTTCTGCGAACGGGAGCACATCCGGCTCGACGTTTCATCAGTGGCACATCCACAGTCCAATGGTCAAGCAGAAAGAGCTAATCAAGAGATCTTGAGAGGCATCAAGCCCCGGCTCATGGTTCCTTTGCAGAGAACGCCGGGTTGTTGGGTAGAAGAATTACCATCTGTGTTATGGAGCATCAATACAACACCCAACAGATCAACAGGATACACACCGTTCTTCATGGTTTATGGAGCGGAGGCGGTTCTCCCCAGCGATACCCGTCATGACTCACCTCGTGTCACGGCTTATGTTGAAGCGGATAACGAGACAGCACGGCAAGATGCTTTGGACCGGTTGGATGAAGAGCGTGACATCGCAGCCGCCCAGTCAGCGATTTACCAGCAGGATCTTCGTCGTTATCACAGTCGCCGAGTCAGAACCAGAGCCTTCCAGGAAGGAGATTTGGTGCTTCAGCTCATCGAAGATCAGACTGATATGCATAAGCTATCCCCACCTTGGGAGGGTCCTTTCGTGGTCAGCAAGAATCTGCACAACGGGTCGTACTATCTGATCGATATTCGAGAGCATAAGGACTCACGTACATCAGAGGAAGAGACTAACAGGCCGTGGAATATAGCTCATCTTCGGCCTTACTATACCTGAGCCATTGGCTATACTTATGTACATACAATGTATATATTATTATTAAGTATAATAAACCGGAACCTCAGCTAAAGCGGGGTATCTGTTCTTTTACATCATGTGAGGTTACACGGAGTTGCTCTAAAACGGCCTCCGGTTTACCCCTTGAGTTCGATTTGCTAAAAGCATCGTGTTATATCACTTGGAGGATTGGTCGTGTCCGAACCAATACCATGCCTCTTGATAGGAGAAAGCCACCAGATCACTTGAGGACTTGGTCATGTCTGAACCAGTCATGCCTCTTGATCGGCCTAAGGCCACAGAATCACTTGGGGGCTTGGTCGAACCCGAACCATCACCACGCCATTTGGTTGGCATAAATGCCACAAGAATCACTTGGGGACCTGGCTAACTAGAACCATAGTTACACCTAATGGGAGCTTGGTCGTGTTTGGCCATGGTTATGCCATTTGATCAGCTTAAATAAATCTTTTTTGGCAAACGTTTTTGTCGTTGCTTTTGCTTCATACTTTTCTTTGAAGGGGGTTTTTGCTTTTTATTGTGTTCTTTAAACCGAAAAAGTTTTTTAACCAATCAATTGACGGAACACAGTTCACGTCAATCCGGAGACTATTTGTCCGGTTTGATCCTTGTTGTTAACATCCTCTTATGGAGTAACACGGTGTTCATTATAACCCGGCACGGTTTACATGGTAACCAGTGTCATATACATATACAGGAGTTGTTATTTCCTCCAACAGTGTGGGTTTGCAAAAGCTCCGCTTCAAGGTTGGCCAAGCCAACTTCACACTCAATGGTGGAAGGTATTATGTATCTCAAATTTTTTTGATCATATACTTAAAATTTTGTTTTAGATGTTTTGTCTTTATATATACAAACATCATATTCCGCCTGACGGTACAACCACGGTGGCACTTAACGAATTTCTTATTTCAGAAAGCATTTTGGAAAGTTCATTACCATAGGAAGAACAAGTTATGCGCGAAGGCATATCAACATCAAAGGTATCAGCTAGCCTATTACAAGGCAGCATGGTGCCCATAATAACATAATTGTTTTTCACAAAGGAGAGACAGTTTTAAAACCGGCTTCCGGTTTAAGCTTGGCCACCAGCCTGGCCTGATGGTTGTGGGTCATCCTGCGCAGCTTCAGCTTCCGTTTCTCTACCCAGTGGCTGGAAATCCACAGTTGTCCAGTCAATTCCCATCAATGCTTGAAAAACAGCTTCGTCATGGAATAGCGAAGATGGGTCAATATCGGGAGCGTAAGTATGCTGACGGATTAGAGGGATCAGGTTTTCCGATTCATGGATTGGTGCAGCTATTCGCTTGTTCTGGCTGTCATATTGGGCTTGATAATGAGACAAATCTGCTTCCTCAGCCAGTTGACAAGCTAGCGGACGTACCTACCGGTTTATGGCTCACAGATCTGCTTCACCAAATTCTGACCCGTCTTCCTTCAAATTGGGATAACCCTGAGCCGCTTCAATAGGATCAAAATCCGGCACCCAGGCTTTTGCCCGGATTAAAGCATTGATTGCACCGGTTCGAGCAGCAGATTTCTTCAGCTCTTCAACTCGGGCAGGAAGCACTGACGGTTTCATCAAAGTATCTTGAATCAAAGTGGGCGCCGGTATGTTATGAGACGCGGTACAGATGATCCGCTGGGCACTAGTATACAATTGTTCAACCAAGGTATAGGCGGCTTTCAATTTCTTCCGCACATCTGACCCCAAGTGACCAATGTGTGTCCCTGAAATACCATAAAAGGTTAATAAACCGGCGACTCTGTAAGAAGGCAGAACCAATTCAGAAGGCAAGCTGGCTTACCAAAGATAGCAGTGGTCATGGCATGAACGTGCCGCTTTATGCTGGTCAGTTCATCCGTCACTGGTTTCAGTGCAGCCTCGGCATCCTCTGCTCGTTTGATCAAAGCGGACTTTTCAATGGCCCAATCCGCCCGTTTCTTCCTGAAGTTCTCCTTAAGTTGTTCCATGGTGCTTAAGGCACTGGCCAATTCCTCTTATGCCTTGGAGGTTTTAGCCTGTTGGGTTTTCAGGTTTTCTCGCAGATCGATGACTTGGCTTTCTTTCGCCTTTAGCTCCGCCTGCAGGCATACAGATATATGTTTCAACAAATCGGTAGAAGGATTCAAGTACCAACCACATAACAAGTTATGCGCTTAGCACTTGGTGGCTAATGCATATTCGATCTTGATCTTTCAATTGTTTACAAAGTCCCAAGCTCAATACAAGTATTCTACTTGGCACTTGGGGGCTAATGCATATTCGATCATCATCTTTTAATTGTTTACAAAGTCCCAAGCTCAATACAAGTATTCAACTTGGCACTTTCGGGCTAATGGCTATTTGATCATATGTATTCTGATGCGGCAGTTTCAATTACTTAAAGTACCGGTTGAACTACGCTAAGTTGAACCGGCCCTTGGGGACTACATCAGCAAATTTCAAAGCATCAAGAATCATATTATTAAGTCCCGGTTTGAAAGAATATTTCAAATCGGCCCTTAGGGGCTAGGAGAGTCAGCAAGAATGAAAGCATGCAAACAGGAAGGAGCATATGGAAGTTACCTCATATTTATCCTTCATCATGTTAACCAAACCGGCTTCATAGTCACGACTGGTATATAGCCGGTTCAGATAGCCGGAATGGATATCTTGGGCGTTCAGAGCAGCGTAAGCCGTCAGATCAGCATTCCACTTGCCTTTGCCAAAAGCAGCTAATTCTTCCTTGGCAGAATGTTTGGATAAAGCGACAGGATTGCTTGGCTCAGTATGGCCAGTGCCAGTAATGACAATTTCATCATCATCGGTACCGCCAGTTTGCACTGGAGCTGTGGGCTTGTCAGTAGGTTTTGCGGGACCAGTGGAGCTTTCAACCCGGAGGGAACCTGTGGGCTGATGGATAGGACCTGAGGTATCAGTAGGTATTTCCTCAGCAGTAAGATCATCATCTGCCTGCAGTGGATCATTGGGAATATCCTCAGGAATAGCCGCTTCAAGATTGGGTGTGGTGCCTAGTTCAAGAATGACATCTTCTTCAGCCGCTTTATCCAGGCGGGCCTTCTTGCCCGGCCTGGGTTTGGCCCCGAGAAGAATAACAAAATTAAATACAGCATATGTTCTAAGGCAATATACTACAAACATCACAATAAATATAGCTTACCCAAGCACCGTTTTGAGCGGTGGGAGCTGAGTAGCCGACGACTCGCCAGAAGATGAGTGGGAAATAACCTGATAATCGGAGTCAGACGGATTAAGAGGTTGACGAAAGCAGCCCGCTTTAGGACAAGCACTGACAAGCGAATTAGAGACCTCGGAATGACGTTTCCGAACCGGACTGTTCGGTAAACCGGCGGAGGTAACTACCTGGCCACTGTGCCGGGTGGTGCGGCGAGCTTTGTGTTGTTGAGTCTTCATAAGAAGTTTAGGATCCAAATAAGCAAGAGGATGAGAAAATTTAACTTTCCAGTTTGCCTGACGGATTTTTTGTGAAGGCAAAGTTTCTGAATCGGAAGAGAGAATAATTACCTCTGCAACATCCACATGGCTGGCTTCGACAACATCCTGACAAATATCATCATCAATAAGATGCATGAAAAATAAACCAAGTGAGTCAAGCTCTACCTCAAAGTCTGGATTATCCACCTCATCATCAAGGGCCGGATTAGAAGATGCAGTGGTTCTTTTTCGATGGGCAGTCTTCTTCACAGCTTTAGTTTTTTGCTGGGTTGCTCTTTCCGGTTTATCTGTTTTCTCTGGTTTCTCCTGCGGCAGCTTTTTGCTCCAAAACGGATCATCGCCCTGGTTATGCAGACACTGATATTAAAAACAATGACCAAACATATCAATAACAGATTCAGCAAAGAGAAAAATCAAAGTCTGACAGCTGGCGGTTTGTTGGTGGCACAGAAGGGAAGCAGGCCGGTTCTAGCGCAGATGTGCTCCGGTTCATTCAGTATCTTACGCATAGCCTCTGTGATTTCTTCACCGGAAAGCTGGAGTCTTGAATGTCGCAGTGGGTCATCCACACTATTAGTATATTCGCACATCAAACCGGAGCGCTGACTAAGGGGCAGTATGCTCCATGATATCCAACAGCGAGCAAGGTCAACCCCTGTTAAACCGTTGGCCATAAAGGCCCTGAGCTTTGACAGCTGAGGAGCATATTTGCTTCTCTCCTGGGCAGTCAATCGTTGAGGAAAAGGATGGGTATTGCTGAGCCGCTCCGGACGAAAGCCAGGCAAGGGATTCTCACCAGCAGGGGAGGTGTCTTTGCAGTAGAACCATGTCTGATTCCACTCCTTGTGTGCAGCTTGGCGTGAGGGTAGGTGACCTCTTTCCTTTTTTGGATAGCCATGCCACCCAACTCCGTATTAGAGCCATCAGTAAACTCAGTACGACGGTTTAGATGGAAAAGATCTCTGAATAATTCCACTGTGGGCTCCTCTTGAAAGAACACCTCACAGAGCACTTGGAAGTGGCACATATTTGTAACAGAGTTGGGGCCAGTGTCTTGCGGATGGAGTTGGAAATCAGCTAGAACATCCCGGTAGAATTTAGAACCGGGCGGTTTAAAACCCCGGGCTAAGTGGTCTATGAAAACAACAACCTCTCCTTCTCGAGGTGTGGGGGGGCATTCTTTGCCAGGAGCCCTCCAATGGACGGTGTCTTTGCTGCCTAAGGCGCCAATCAGGACTAAATCGTCCAGTTGATCCTCTGTGACGCGAGAAGGGACCCAATAGCACTCATACACTTGCTTGGCCATGATGAAATCTACAAAGTACATTGATATGTGCAATGTTAAACCGGAAGCAGATCTATCTAAACCGGAGTTTATGAAGCAACAGCATCCCGGTGGTTCAACAAGGGGACTAATGATATATGATAGATTGCTTTTTCAAAGGTGAACCGCCTATGTGGTAAAGAGGATACAGATCTAAGGCAAGAATGACTAAGGAAGGTAAAAACAGATTTCATAAGGTCGCAGTGGAATTTTGGATCTACCGTAAGACAGGAAAATAAAAGGATTTAGACCTAAAAGGTTGATCTCAAAGCAATTCACAAGGGACCAGATCAGTGTTTTATGCGCATAAAGGTTTGCTTTGGTAACAGAAGATAAGCCATTACGGAGAATACATCAGGTTTGAAGTTTTATTCATGGGCTAAAGAAGAAACAAAGGAAGAACAGCGCCAGAGTCTCGATGAACTTCGACGAACGAGGAAACCCTAGAACAGATCTGCGGGGGAAACGAAAGAAGATTTACCGGAGCTGAGGCAGAAGCGGAAGGTCGCCGCGATGCTCTGGTGTGCTCAGGTTGATGCAGAGGTCGACGGTGGCGGCGGAGCTCCGAAGCTGGGCGATGCGAGGAAGATGAAGCAGAAGGGGTCAGAGGGAAAGAGAAAGGAAATGACCCTTCGGTCCCATTTATAAAGAAAGGGATATGTCAGGCGCGAGAATCAAGGAGCCGCGAGGTTGGAAACAAAGTTGCGGCCTTAATTGTCGCAGGCTTGTTAACAGGATAAGGTTCTTTATAACCAGTGACGTCACACCGGTCTACGACGAGCAGAGAAGATGACATCACGGCAGTTCAACAGAATACAAGAAGATGTTGAAGATGAAGATTTTTGCTAAGGATTGACATGAACCTGTTCAAATCAATTTGGGGCCTAATGTTGGGGATATTACTACTGGGCGTAAAGCGGCCAGGACAAGTCGGGTTAACTTCATCAGTAGTTGAGTGTGATAAAAGCCCATGAGGGCAGATGAGGGCTAAAGGCCCATAATTGGTTTAAGGCCTATAACTATAAACCGGCGTCAGTATGTAACTTGTGTTATAGGTTAGGAATAGTGGAGACCGAACCGGACGCATCTATGAGCCGGTATCGGGACTCTGTGAACCGACGGGCTTCCCCATGTATATAAGGGGACAACCCGGCGGCGGTTGAAGGAGAGACAACAACTCGAGACATAGGCGAAGCTTATTTGCTCCCTAGTCATCGAAACACCCATCAATTCCATCACAACTAGACGTAGGCTTTTACCTTCATTGAAGGGGCCGAACTAGTATAAACTCTCTTGCGTCCTTGTGTCCGCTTTAACCCCTTCAAGCTAACCCGTAGCGATGGCTCCACGCCTAAGTCCTTTCTCTAGGACAACTGCCGTGACAAAACCACGACAGACCCGTTGACTATAACATCTCTCACAAGCATAACATGATCAAACCCAGAACTCATTGAGTCTTAATCACATGGTAGTGTGGACTAGATTATTGACTCTAGTAAACTCTTTGGGTGTTAGTCACATGGCGATGTGACCTTGAGTGTTAATCACATAGCGATGTGAACTGGATTACTGACTCTAGTGCAAGTGGAAGACTGTTGGAAATATGCCCTAGAGGTAATAATAAAACAGTTATTATTATATTTCCTTGTTCATGATAATCATTTATTATCCATGCTAGAATTGTATTGATAGGAAACTCAGATACATGTGTGGATACATAGACAACACCGTGTCCCTAGTAAGCCTCTAGTTGACTAGCTCGTTGATCAATAGATGGTTACGGTTTCCTGACCATGGACATTGGATGTCGTTGATAACAGGATTACATCATTAGGAGAATGATGTGATGGACAAGACCCAATCCTAAGCCTAGCACAATATCGTGTAGTTCGTATGCTAAAGCTTTTCTAATGTCAAGTATCATTTCCTTAGACCATGAGATTGTGCAACTCCCGGATGCCGTAGGAATGCTTTGGGTGTACCAAATGTCACAACGTAACTGGGTGGCTATAAAGGTGCACTACGAGTATCTCTGAAAGTGTTTGTTGGGTTAGCACGAATCGAGACTGGGATTTGTCACTCCGTGTAACGGAGAGGTATCTCTGGGCCCACTCGGTAGGACATCATCATAATGTGCACAATGTGACCAAGGAGTTGATCACGGGATGATGTGTTCCGGAACAAGTAAAGAGACTTGCCGATAACGAGATTGAACAAGGTATCGGGATACCGACGATCGAATCTCGGGCAAGTACCATACCGGTAGACAAAGGGAATTGTATACGGGTTTAGGGTTTAGGGATACATGAGATCCCGGACGTCACGAGGAGTTCCGGAATGGTCCGGAGATAAAGATTGATATATAGGAAGTGTGTATTTGGCCACCGGAAGTGTTCCGGGCATCACCGGTAATGTATCGGGACCACCGGAAGGGTTCCGGGGGTCCATCGGGAGGTGCCACCAGCCTCGGAGGCTTTCGTGGGCCAAGAGTGGGAAGGGACCAGTGTAACACCTGTCGTGGTTCTAACTCTGATAGTGATGTAGGGGGTATGTATGGAGAGGCTAGATCTCAGCTATTGGGAAGTTGTAAACACGCCAAGATGTACGAGTTCAGGCCCTTCGCGGAGGAAGTAACAGCCCTACGTCTCGGTGCCCGGAGGCGGTCAACTGGATTACTGGCGTGTGAATAACAGGGGTGCGAACCCTTCATACTGAGGAGGGGGGTGGCTTATATAGAGTTCGCCGGCCCCCTCCTGCCCTCAGTAATGCAGGGTTTAAGGTACATTTAAGGTGAGGCGTTACTGGTAACGCCCCTAATAAAGTGCTATAATGACCATAAAGACTACTTAACAGCTGACCGTTTGCCTGCGGAGTGACTACAGGTCTCCTGGCGGTCGAGTGGTTGGCTTCATGGTCGAGTGATAGCTTTCTGGTCGAGTGTCTTGAATCCGTCGAGTGGGATACCTTCAAGTCTATTGAAAGGTGACTTCTCCTAGGGATGTCCTAGGGTAGGGCTCCTTGGACAGGTCCGTGCCCCTACCCTAGGTACATGGCTTCATCATTAGCCCCCGAATGGATCGAGGTTAGAGTGGGGAAAGAGTTGGAGATCTTTCCGACTGATTCTTTGGGCTACGTGAGCGACTCGTTTGGGTCAGTCGTCACGGATGACGTTGCCAACCTTTTTCAGTCGCCTTGATCCATTCCAGGCCTTTCGTCGAGTGAATTTCTTTATTTGCGACATACCGAGCGTCGGTGCGGGCGGGGTCTTCCGTTTTGACAAGTTGTTCTGCAGCCCGCGGATGTCGTGGGATTTCGGATTTCGGGAAGTGCGCGGGACGGGAGCGGCCGCAGTAATCGGAAGCGATAAAGCGGAAGTTCCTCGATCCCCGCTTCGCCTTTGTCGCCACGTACTGCGCGCGCGTCTGCTGCGGGATTTGAATGGATAGCCTGGGCCTACCAGTCAGCCACTCGGGAGCGGCCCCTTATAAATCGCCGGCTCGGGGTTTCCAAGCAGTGCGCTCTCTTCTCCTCCTTTCTTCTTCCTCTCTCCCTTCGCAAGTCCTTCCGCCACCTCTGTTCTCGCCCCAGCGCAGAAGGCCCGTGCGAGACTTCGCCGACGACGATGACGAAGGGCAAGACCTCCTCTCTGGAGCGCGTGAAGAAGGCGGCGGCGCAGCGGAAGGGGAAAAGATCTACTCGGGGCGGATCCTCCTCAAGGTCCGCTCTGCCCAAGGGCTGGATCCAGGGCGATTGGATGCCGTCAGTGATCCGGCAAGAGGATCTCGACGACATGGTCGAGGGTGGAGTCATTCCCCACGAGGCTGCGCGTCTTCCGGGGAGAGAGATCGAACCTCAACCCCGCGATGGTGAGTGCGTGCTCCTAGCCACCCACATCGACCGAGGGTTTTCTTTGCCGCCCCATCCTTTTTTCCGGAGCTTCTTGAACTTCTTCGGAGCGCAGCTCCACCACTTTACTCCCAACTCCATTGTATACCTTGCCGCTTTCATTTCCATGTGTGAGGCTTTCTTGGGTTGCCGCCCCCATTGGGGACTTTTCAAGCACATCTTTACCTGCCGTTCCCAATCGGTCAAGAAGGCCAAGTCGAGTGACGAGAGGACGCAGGTGATCCAGTTGTGCGGGGCTTGGTGATCCAGACGAGGGGGAAGAGCTGTTTTCCATCCATTACTTTCCCGGAGTCGGTCCGTGGCTGGCAGGCGACCTGGTTCTACTGTCAGGACCAGGCGACCCCAGGACAGTCGACTGGTCTCCCTCCTTTCTCACTCGACCGAGCTGAAAAACTTGCTTCTCTGAAAGTGGCGCCGGAGGAAAGGGCCCAAGTCAAAGTGCTGGCCGGTCGAGTGGTTGAGCTTGTCCGTGAGGGCATGACGGGCATGGATTTGCTGGAGGTCTTCCTCCGGAGGCGCATCCAACCGCTCCAGGCTCGTGACCGCCCGATGTGGCTGTACTCGGGTCTTGACGACACCACTCGGATCCACCCGGAGGAGGTCAGTGATGAGATGCTGGAGGGGTGGCTGTCAAGCATCACAGGAAACAAGGACAACCCCCGAGGAGCCAGGAGGGTAATTCCACTCGACAACTCGTACGACGTGGACCAGGTATGTCTCTATGCTCCTGACTGAGATCTTGTTTTTCTTCATTGGTCTTCTTTTAGTTGGTCGATTGACCTTTGTCTCGCCTGTTGTTCTTCAGGCGACTACTGAGATGTACTCGGCGCCCAATGGGGCACAGGGGCCAACTGAGGAAGGGGAGGCGAGCGGAGGTGAGAGCGGGGACGATCAAGGCGAGTGGGAGTCCGACGGTGAAGGAGAGGGAGGCGACGACGTCGACTCTAGCGAAGAGGAGGAGGAGGAGGTTGAACCCCCCCCCCCTCCCGGAGGGGCGATCCAAGCTCACACACGATCCGGCGCGGGAGCGTGGTAGTGCGACTGCTCCTGTTGGGCAGTCGTCGAAACGCCCTCAGACCTCTTCTCCTACGCTGACTGGAAAGGCTCCCAAGCATCCGCGCGCAGCGCCGTCCAAGCCGCCCAAGGCTCTGCCCAAGATGAAGATGGCCATCCCCACTATTTCTGGGTAATAATAAAACTTGTTTTCCTTTGTCGACCGAGACGGATCCTTGGTCGATCCATTGAGCCAACCGACTGACTTTCGAGGCTTGCAGTGCTGCTACTTCTGAGATCTCCGCCAAGGACGACGACCAAGAGATGGAGGATGCTGTTACCTCCAACCCTGGTACGATTACTGACGTTTCCGCTTTGAGTCGACTAAACATTTATTGCAACCCTGGTCGATTGAACTTTTCCTTTGTAGCCCCTCCTCATGTTATCGACCTCCCGGATGACGACGACAACGGTCCGTTGAGAGTGAGGAGGCACAAGAGGGCGTCGGCTGACAAGACCCCCCAATCCGCTCCGACGTCCGAGGCCGTGGCTCGGGATGGTGGTGACACCACTCGGGCTTCTGTGACCTTCGCCGTTCCTCTGGCGAGTGCACGACCCTCGTCGTCGACTGCGGATCTGTCTTCGCTTTTTGCCGCATACCCCGTCCCTGAGGACCAAGCGGCTGCTGCAAAAGAGGCTATACTCCAGGCGGGGATCATGATGGAGCATGTGAAGATGGCTCGGGAGGCCAGCCAAGCAGCCTATGACGCGACTTCGGCTCTTCAGAGCAACGTCCAGGTCAGTCGACTCAACACTTGGTCTGTTATGATATGCTGTTTGAAGAGTCTCTTTTCCGAAGATCTTTTTGTATCTATATCTGTACACCCACTGGGTGTGTCTGTCAATCCTTGGACGAGTGGGGCACGCTAAGTGCACGCACTGTGTGTAGTCCCCGCGACTACGGTGGACTGCTGGCAGTCGACTGTAGTCTTTACATTGTGTTGCTGTAGCTGTATTTCTTCACTCGGTTTGGTCGGGCCAGGTCGAGTGGGACTGTATCCGGTCGACTGCGGGCAGTCAACTTTTTCTCTCTTTCTCTTTGTTTTTTTTGGTCGAACCAGTGGGGGCACGCTGAGTGCACCCACTGGGTGTAGTCCCCGAGACTACTGTCGAATGTTTTTGATTCGGCTGTGGTCTTAGAAACGTCATCATTGTCTCTTAGTTACTCGGAAGCAACTTATCTTGGACGTCTATCGACTGATTTTTCTTTTTACAGAAATCTTGTGAACTTGTAGCTCGCTATACTGAGTTGGAGAATCAGCAGATCCAGCTCAACCTTAACTTGAAGCTTGCTCAGGAGAATTTGAAGAAGGCGCAAGAAGAAGCAAAAGGTATGGCTGGTGAGGTTCTCCATTCTTAACGGGTGGCTTTTCTTTCTTGTCCACTCTTGATGTTGGTTCCACTCGACGCGCCGCAGATAAACTGGAAGAAGCTCTGAAGAAGAAGGATCAAGACCTTGCAGAGGCACAGAAGGAGGCCTCGAGCAAAACAAAGCTCGCAGAAGAGAAATTGGCTTCAGTCGGAGCTCTTGAACAGGAGAACTCCAGACTGAAAACTGCCCTCGAGATAGCTAATCGAGATGCCAGTCGACTGAATAAGGAGAAGATGGCTCTGCACGACAAGGCGGGCGAGCTGGCGGGGAAGGCAAAAGATCTGGAGGCTTATCTCGGAGGACTCGCCAAGAAGTTGTTCGTCATGCTCGAAGGTAATTATTCCAACCCGGCTGTCTTGTAGTTGCCGAGCCCGCGTACGGCCACTGTCTTATTCTTGAATCGTGTTTGCAGAATTCTGCCAGAGCTTCGAAGAGGAAACCAGTCGAGTGGAGCCAGGCTTGGATCCCGCCAATTCTCTCATGAAGGACGAGGCTGCTATGAACGTGCTCCGACTGGAGTCTCGTGTTACCAGCGTTGTTGATTATCTTGCTCGGCTGAAGGCTGCGATGTCGCGAATCAACACATCACTCTGGCCCGGAACGACACTTCAGAACGACCTCGAGTCCCTTATGGTCCGACTGAATGAAGTCCCAGGTCGAGTGGCGGAATGGAAGAAATCTTCTGCTAGATGTGGTGCTGATGTCGCTCTGTCTCTGGTCCGCGTCCACTGCAAGGAGGCGCGAGAAGAAAAGCTGGCCGCCATCCAAGTTGCCAATACCAGGAAGCACAACTTTCAGGACTTCATGGAGACTTTTATTGCTGCTGCCACTCGTATTGCAGATGGGATCGACTTGGACGAGTTCGTCGCCCCTTCCAGTCCTCCTCCTGAGGAATGAAAAACTTCTATGCTTCACTTTAAATTTGCCTCGGAATGCCGAGTGGATTTGTAACCATTAAACTCCGCCGAGCCGAGGGCTTGAGTACTTTGATCTGAGGTCTGGGACCTTTTAGGCTTTATCTGATCTTGATTTGTCGTTGAATATCTTCATGGTTTGATTCGTGGAGTGGATCTTGATCTTCACTCGGAATAACCTTGTATTTGCAGCGCAGCTCCGAAGGGGAAGGTAGCAGTCGACTCGCGGATTGGGTTGTGTCTTGTACTTAGGCGAGCACTGGGGTGTAGCTAAGCCTCCGAGTGAGAGGTTTGCTCTCCACTCGGTAGGATTTTTAAACACTTAGGCGAGCACTGGGCTGCAGCTAAGCCTCCGAGTGGGAGGTTTGCTCTCCACTCGGTTGGATTTTTAAACGCTTAGGCGAGCGCTGGGCTGCAGCTAAGCCCCCGAGTGGGAGGTTTGCTCTCCACTCGGTAGGATTTTTTCAAACTTAGGCAAGTGTCGGACTGCAACTAAGTCTCTAAGTGAGAGAACTTAGGCGAGTACTGGACTGCAGCTAAGCCCCCGAGTGGGAGGTTCGCTCTTCACTCGGTAGGATTTTTAAACACTTAGGCGAGCACTGGGCTGCAGCTAAGCCTCCGAGTGGGAGGATTGCTCTCCAATCGGTAGGATTTTTTCAAACTTAGGCGAGTGCCTGACTGCAGCTAAGCCTCTAAGTGAGAGAACTTAGGAGAGTACTGGACTGCAGCTAAGCCCCCGAGTGGGAGGATTGCTCTCCACTCGGTAGGATTTTTTCGAACTTAGGCGAGCACTTGACTGCAGCTAAGCCTCTAAGTGAGAGAACTTAGGCGAGTATTGGACTACAGCTAAGCCACCGAGTGGGAGGATCTCTCTCCACTCGGTAGGATTTTTTCAAACTTAGGCGAGTGCCGGACTGCAGCTAAGTCTCTAAGTGAGAGAACTTAGGCGAGTGCTGGACTGCAGCTAATCCCCCGAGTGGGAGGATCGCTCTCCACTCGGTAGGATTTTTTCAAACTTAGGCGAGTGCCGGACTGCAGCTAAGTCTCTAAGTGAGAGAACTTAGGCGAGTGCTAGACTATAGCTAAGCCCCCGAGTGGGAGGTTTGCTCTCCAGTCGGTAGGATTTTAAACACTGAGGCAAGCACTGGGCTGCAGCTAAGCCCCCGAGTGGGAGTCTGGCTCTCCACTCGGTAGGATTTTTCAAACTTAGGTGAAACGGATTCGCAGCTAAGCCACCCACTGAGGGATTTCGCACGCAAACAAAAGTGAAAGCAATTATTGGAACACTCTTGTCTTTGATAAAAATGAACTGCGGGAATTTTTTTTCTTATTACATCCCGTCCAAGGGAGAACTCAAGTGTAAAATGGGCGGAGTAGTTCCGCATTCCAAGCTCGTGGCTCGTCGATCTGGTGATCAACATTGTAGAGGTGATATGCTCCATTGTGGAGGACTCTGGTGACGATGAAGGGGCCTTCCCAAGTAGGAGCAAGTTTGTGCGGTTTCTGTTGATCCACTCGGAGGACCAAATCTCCTTCCTGGAAGGCTCGGCTCTTCACATTCCGGGCATGGAATCGACGCAAGTCTTGCTGATAAATGGTCGATCTGATCATGGCCATCTCCCTCTCTTCTTCTAGGAGGTCGACAGCGTCTTGCCGGGCCTGTTCTGCTTCATCCTCGGTGTAAATCTCGACTCGGGGCGCGTTGTGAAGAAGATCACTTGGCAGAACTGCTTCGGCTCCATAAACCAGAAAGAATGGAGTTCTTCCAGTCGACCGGTTAGGGGTGGTCCTCAATCCCCACAGAACTGACGGAAGCTCGTCGACCCAAGCACCTGCCGTGTGCTTGAGATCACGCATCAGTCGAGGCTTTAGTCCTTTGAGAATCAGACCATTCGCTCTTTCAGCTTGTCCATTCGACTGGGGATGGGCGACCGATGCGTAGTCGACTCGAGTGCCTTGAGAGGCGCAAAAAGCTCTGAACTTGTCCGAATCAAAGTTTGACCCATTGTCAGTGATGATGCTATGTGGACTCCTTATCTGAATGTTAGCCCTCTGACGAAACTGATAGCAGTGCAAGCATCAAGATTCTTGATAGGCTTAGCTTCAATCCATTTGGTAAACTTGTCGATTGCCACAAGCACATGAGTGAAACCACTTCTGCCTGTTCTGAGTGGACCAACCATGTCTAGTCCCCAGACAGCAAAGGGCCAGACGAGTGGAATGGTCTTCAGGGCTGATGCAGGCTTGTGCGACATGTTGGAGTAGAACTGGCACCCTCCACACTTGTCGACTATCTCTTTTGCCATCTCATTTGCTCTAGGCCAGTAAAATCCCGCTCGGTATGCTTTAGCCACAATGGTCCGAGAGGACGCATGGTGACCACAGGTCCCCGAGTGGATATCATCAAGGATTATCCGACCCTCTTCTGGTGTTATGCACTTCTGACCAATTCCCGTCGCGCTTTCTCTATACAACTGCCCCTTTATGACTGTGAAGGCCTTGGATCGGCGGACGATCTGTCGAGCCTCTTCCTCGTCCTCTGGGAGTTCTTTCCTTAGGATATACGCGATGTACGGTATCGTCCAGTCGGGAGTGATTGCCAAGATTTCCATGATTAGGTTGACCACAGCAGGAACTTCTACTTCAGTCGGATCTGTGGCACTTTTCGGCTGCGGGGCTTCTTCTGTGAAAGGATCCTCTTGGACTGACGGCGAGCGGATGTGCTCCAGAAACACATTGCTGGGAACGGCTTCTCTCTTGGAGCCTATCTTTGCCAGATCATCAGCTGCTTGATTTTTCAGTCGGGGGATGTGATGAAGCTCTAACACTTCGAATTTCTTTTCTAGCTTTCTCACTGCGTTGCAATAGCCAGTCATAGCCGGACTTCTGACGTCCCACTCCTTCATCACCTGATTAACTACCAAATCTGAGTCGCCATAGACCATGAGGCGACGGACGCCGAGTGAAATGGCCATGCGCAACCCGTATAAAAGTGCTTCATATTCTGCTTCATTAGTGGAGGAATCAAAGTGAATCTGGAGAACATATCTGAGCTTATCTCCTCGAGGGGAGACCAGAACTACCCCAGCACCGGAACCATTCAGCATCTTAGATCCATCGAAGAACATGGTCCAGTGCTCCGAGTGAACTTGAGTCGAAAGTTGCTGTTCAATCCACTCGGCGATGAAATCTGCGATTGCTTGGGACTTGATAGCCTTCTTTGCTTCAAACTTGATATCTAGGGGGAGGAGTTCAATCGCCCACTTAGCCACTCGACCAGTTGCATCTCTGTTGTGCAAGAACTCTGACAGTGGAGCGTCGCTGACGACTGTAATGGAATGGTCAGAGAAGTAGTGTGAAACCTTCTTCGTGGTCATGTAGATCCCATATACAAGCTTCTGGTAGTGAGGGTATCTTTGTTTTGAAGGGGTCAAAACTTCAGACAGATAATAGACTGGGCGCTGAACTCTGAAGGCCTTTCCTTCTTCTTCCCGCTCGACCGTAAGTACTGTACTGACAACTTGTCATGTGGCTGCA
This sequence comes from Triticum dicoccoides, assembly GCF_002162155.2. Lineage (NCBI taxonomy): Eukaryota > Viridiplantae > Streptophyta > Magnoliopsida > Poales > Poaceae > Triticum > Triticum dicoccoides. Next base: position 443,394,050 of record NC_041390.1, on the reverse strand, counting down.
ATCTAAAGCAGCAGAGGCTCTTTGCTCATTGTGGCAGCAAGCACCGGCTGGGTGGAGAGCAGAGCTTTGAGCTCTGCAAATGCTGTGTTAGATTCTGGAGTCCACTCGAACTTGTCAGACTTCTTCATCAGTCGGTAAAGAGGCAATGCCTTTTCACCGAGACGAGAAATGAATCGACTTAGAGCGGCCAAGCAGCCTGTAAGCTTTTGGACATCGTGCATGCGTACAGGACGCTTCATCCGGAGTATGGTGCCAACTCTTTCAGGATTGGCATTGATCCCCCGTTCGGAAACGAGAAAACCGAGTAACTTTCCACCTGGAACTCCGAACGTGCACCTTGACGGATTGAGCTTGATATCATACCTCCTGAGCTCGGCAAAGGTTTCAGCAAGGTCAGCCCGCAGGTCGGAACCTTTCCGTGACTTGACCACAATATCATCCATGTATGCCTCCACATTCCGACTGATTTGAGTGAGTAGACACTTCTAAATCATTCTCATGAACGTGGCTCCGACGTTCTTGAGGCCGAACGGCATGGTGACATAACAGAAGCATCCGAATGGAGTGATGAAAGCTGTTTTGATCTCGTCGGGTCCATACAGACGGATCTGATGGTACCCGGAATAGGCATCTAGAAAGGACAATCTCTCGCACCCCGTAGTCGAGTCGACTATTTGGTCGATGCGAGGGAGAGGAAAATGATCTTTCGGGCAGGCCCGATTGATATGTTTGAAATCAATGCACATGCGAAGTGACTTGTCCTTCTTGGGGACCATGAAAACATTGGCGAGCCACTCGGAGTGGTAGATCTCTCGGATGAACTCTGCTGCTAAGAGTCGAGCCACCTCCTCGCCAATAGCTTTCCTCTTCTGGACGGCAGACCGTCGAAGATATTCTTTCACGGGCTTGAACTTTGGGTCGACTCGTAGACGGTGCTCAGCCAGCCCCCTGGGAACTCCAGGCATGTCAGAAGGCTTCCATGCGAAGACGTCCCAGTTCTCACGGAGGAACTGGATGAGCGCTTCTTCCTATTTGGAGTCGAGCGTCATCGAGATGTGAGTCGGAGCAGCGTCGGGGTCGGTCGGGTGAATCTGAGCTGTCTTAGTTTCACTGGATGACTGAAAAGCAGATTCTGAAGCAGGCTTCTTGGCTCATAGCAGTTCACTCGGATCAGCAGTCTTCTGGTACCCTTGTAGCTCAACAACTGCCATCTGAGCGTCAGCAATCTTCGATCCTTTCTGAAAACACTCTTCTGCTTTCTTCCGATTGCCAGTAACGGTGATCACACCTCTAGGACCGGGCGTCTTCAACTTGAGATATACGTAGCATGGTCGCTCCATGAAGCGTGCATAAGCTGGCCGGCCCAGAATAGCATGATAAGCACTTTGGAAGTCCACAACCTCAAATGTCAACTTTTCCCTGCGGTAATTCTTTGAATCACCGAAAACCACATCGAGAGCAATCTGGCCGAGTGACTCGGCTTTCTTTCCAGGAATGACTCCATGGAAGCTCATGTTGCTGGCACTGAGCCTGGACATCGGAATGCCCATCCCTTTCAATGTTTCAGCATACAATATGTTCAGGCCACTGCCACCATCCATCAGGACTTTGGTCAGTCGAGTGCCTTCGACAACTGGGTCGACCACCAAAGCTTGCCTCCCAAGGGTGGCAATGTGCGTAGGGTGATCGGACTGGTTGAATGTGATGGCAGTCTGAGACCACTTCAGATAACTGGGTGTCACCGGAGCAACCATATTCACTTCACGGTTAATGACTTTCAGTCGACTTTTGCTTTCGACATCAGCAAAAATCATCAGGGTGGAATTGATTTGGGGGTATCCATCGCCACTGTCTTCCTTGTCCTCGACCCTGTCCGACTCTTTTTCCTTATCCTTGGACTGTTTGCCCTGAAACTGCTGGATCAGGAGCCGGCACTGTCGAGTGTATGCTTTGGGTAAATGAAATTACCCTCTTCATCTTTCTTGGTGTGGATGTGACATGGCAGATCCAAAACATCGTTTCCATCCTGATCCTTGACTTTCTTGGGCTTCAGGTTCCCTTGGGTTTTCCCTTGAAGCTTCCCTGGGCTACGACCAGGGCCTCCCCAGGAGCGGCTGGCTCGGCCTTCCGCTTCTGTTTCCGACTGGAGTTTCCTCCGGTTTCTTGGGCGACTGCCTTGTACTTGCCACTCCGGAGTCGGTCCTCGTCTTCACCATTAGCGTACTTGGTGGCAATCTCCATCATCCGATTCAGAGACATCTCTCCAGTTCGACCGAACTTCAGATTCAACTCTCTGTATTTAACGCCTTCCTTGAAGGCACAAACTGCTTGATGGTCTGGCACATTCTCAACCGAGTGATGTAGTGTGATCCACCTCTGGATGTATTCCCTCAGAGTTTCATTCGGCTTCTGCACGCAAGACCGCAACTCTGTAAGGCCTGCAGGTCGCTTGCATGTTCCTTCAAAGGTTGTGATAAACACTCGGGAGAGGTCCTCCCAAGTGTAAATGCTGTTGGGTGCCAACTGATTTAACCACGCTCTGGCTGAGCCCTCTAACATGAGAGGCAAATGCTTCATGGCCACCTCATCATTGCCACCGCCAATCTGTACAGCCACTCGGTAATCTTCGAGCCAAGTGTCAGGCTTAGATTCACCGGTAAACTTGCTGATTCCAGTCGCCAGCCTGAAATTGGGAGGAATCACTGCGGCTCGGATGGCTCTACTGAAACACTCTGTCCCTGAAACACGTATTCTGCTGCTGGAGGGCGCATCTCTGTTCTGGCCTTCCCGATGAGCCCTGTTCCTGTCAACCAAGCCTTGAACGAGGACAGATCTCGCGTCAAAGCCTGGGTCCCTGGGGTCGACGGGAATCCTCTGCCCAACGCTATGAGGGCGCCTGTCATCTCGATGTCGAGGCGCATATGACCCACTCCTCGGGGGAGGGGTTGGCACTCGACGTCGATCATCACGATCGGATCGGTGATCATACTGCTCATTCCTTCTGTACTGATCATGCCGGTTGCCACGTCCCTCACGCCTCGGGGGCGACCGCGGGCTGTGAGCCGACTGGACTATATCTGTTGCAACGGATCGACTGTGGATCCTATTCCGCGACTGGGAAACAGTGGAATTCTGGTTTCCCACCACCTGGAGCAACGCTCTGATCTGTAACAAGCCCCTGCCAGCCTCCGACTGGGAGGGCTGAATCGATTCTGCTATACGGGCCGCAGCGGACAAATTCTGAACTGGGGTTCGGTATACCTGCGTCGGCGGGAAGAGCTGACATCGACTAGACTCGGGAGCCCGCTGACGCGCTTGCTCGTCGAGTGCTCACTGGAGATTCTCCAGTCGAGTGCGCTCGGCTAAATTAGCCAAGCGCGCGTCCTCCAAGGCCCGGGCCTCGGGGGACTCTCCGACGATAGGGGTGCGGAGGGCGTCCGTGTTCCGGCGGCGAAGCTCCTCTCGCTGTGATGACGTGAGAGGTTCGGGGAGATACTCATCGTGGGGATGCGACGGGTCGCCCCCACCCGCGCCTCCATCAGCGCGAGGGAAACCGGGAGGACCGTGCGTTCCATCGACCGCCGGGATCTCAGCCGCGGGGTCGCTGCTGTCGCACTCAGATGCGGTCTCCGCGGAGCCAGTCGAACAGGCCGCAGAGGGATTCGTCGGGCTCGATTGCCGCGACTTGCGGGGCGGCTGACTGGCGAGCCACGGCGTGCCTCACCCACCTCTGAAGTCTCGACCGACCGGAGCGCTTGCACCGGTGGGAGACAGAGCGGGGAGACGATACGGGGGCCGACTGATACTGGGTCGACGGCTGCCGCAGGAGGACACCACGAACGCATGCGCGGAAATGCGTCGCACCGCGGACGGGGAGCGCATCGACGTCGAGTGGCGCCTCCTGAAGCCAGGCGGAGTCGTCGGCGATGAACGTGGGCACGCCGAGGTGGATCTCGCGGCCCTCCACCAAAACTCCACACGAAACCATGATCAAAGGGATCGGAAAAAAACGCAACTTCTCCAATCAGGCGCTAAGATTCCCGCCCCACGGTGGGCGCCAACTGTCGTGGTTCTAACTCTGACAGTGATGTAGGGGGGTATGTATGGAGAGGCTAGATCTCAGCTATTGGGAAGTTGTAAACACCCCAACATGTACGAGTTCAGGCCCTTCACGGAGGAAGTAACATCCCTACGTCTCGGTGCCAGGAGGCGGTCGACTGGATTACTGGCGTGTGAATAACAGGGTGGGAACCCTTCATACTGAGGAGGGGGGTGGCTTATATAGAGTTCTCCGGCCCCCTCCTGCCCTCAGTAATGCAGGGTTTAAGGCACATTTAAGGTGAGGCGTTACTGGTAACGCCCCTAATAAAGTGCTATAATGACCATAAAGACTACTTAACAGCTAACCGTTTGCCTGCGGAGTGACTACAGGTCTCCTGGCGGTCGAGTGGTTGGCTTCATGGTCGAGTGATAGCTTTCTGGTCGAGTGTCTTGAATCCGTCGAGTGGGATACCTTCAAGTCGATTGAAAGGTGACTTCTCCTAGGGATGTCCTAGGGTAGGGCTCCTTGGACAGGTCCGTGCCCCTACCCTAGGTACATGGCTTCATCAACACCCTTGATGCGACTATATCTCCCACGTGTCGAGGCACGACTTAGAGGCATAATCGCATTGAAGGCATATGTCGGAAGTTAGGCAATCTTCACAACATCCCATGTAATATAGATAATAAAAGGGGGAGATAACATAGCTGGCTTACACTCGCCACGTCAATCAAGTACATAAATAACATTACATCATCCAAACACTCATGGCCCGACTACAGCGCCAAAATAAAAGATAACCCAACATGCGACACGGTCCCGATCACCCCCAACTGGGCACCACTACTGATCATCAGGAAAGGAAACATAGTAACGTTGAGAGTCTTCGTTGAGCTCCCACTTGAGCTCAAGCGTGTCTCCTGGAGAGGAATCATCAGGCCCTGCATCTGGTGTAATAGTAATCTATGAGCCACAAGGACTCAGCAATCTCGCACCCTCGCGATCAAGACTATTTAAGCTTATAGGTAAGGCAAGGTAAAATGTGTGGAGCTGCAGCAAGCGACTAGCAAATATGGTGGCTATCCTATTCGCAAAAGAGAGCGAGAAGAGGAGGCAAAGCGCGGGAGAGAAACTAGAGAACAACCTGCGCAAGCATTACTCCAACACCGTGTCCACTTCCCGACTCCGCCGAGAAGAGGCTATCACGGTAACACACTCAGTTGATTCATTTTAATTCAGTTAAGGTTCAAGTTATCTACAACCGGACATTAACAAATTCCCATCTGCCCATAACCGCGGGCACGGCTTTTGAAAGTTCAAATCCCTGCAGGGGAGTCCCAACTTAGCCCATGACAAGCTCTCACGGTCAATGAAGGAATAGACCTCCTCCCAAGACGTTCCGATCAGACTCGGTATCTCGGTTCTTCAAGACACTTCGACAGGTTAAAACAAGACCAGCAACACTGCCCGAATGTGCCGACAAATCCTGATAGGAGCTGCACATATCTCGTTCTCAGGGCACACTCAGATGAGCCAGACATCGGGTAGGCCAGCCCAAAGATGCCCCTGGTAGCCCCGGACATCGCTCAGTGGGACCAACGCTCAGAGGAGCACTGGCCCGGGGGGGCTAAAATAAGATGACCCTCGGGCTCCAGAAACCCAAGGGAAAAAAAGGCTAGGTGGCAAATGGTAAAACCAAGGTTGGGCATTGCTGGAAAAGCTTTAATCAAGGCGAACTATCAAGGTGTTCCCATTATAACCCAACCGCGTAAGGAACGCAAAATCCGGGAACATAACACCGATATGGCGGAAACTAGGGCGGCAAGAGTGGAACAAAACACTAGGCGAGAGGCTGAGCCTTCCACCCTTTACCAAGTATATAATTGCATTAAGATAACAAGATAATATAATGATATCCCAACAAGTAAATAAAGGTTCCAACAAGGAACGGCCTCCGATCTTCACCTGCAACTAGCAATGCTATAAGAGGGGCTGAGCAAAGCGGTAACATAGCCAATCAACGGTTTGCTAGGACATGGTGGGTTAGAGGTTTGACATGGCAATTTGGGAGGATTGAAAGCAAGTGGTAGGCATCGTAGCATTGGCATAGCAAAAGAGCGAGCAAACTAGCATAGCAAAGATAGTAGTGATTTCGAGGGTATGATCATCTTGCCTGCAAAGCTGTCAGAGTTGACTGGATCCTCGAAAGCAAACTCAACGGGCTCCTCGTTAGCAAACTCGTCTCCCGGCTCTACCCAAACAAGACAAACAAGCAACAAGGACACAATCAACCACGTGCAAGGATCAAACAATATGATGCAATGATGGTATGCTATGCGGGATGCGATGCGGGATGCATATGCAAGATTTGACAAGGGATGCATGAACCTGGCCTCATCTTGGAAATCCAAGTGTGCCACTGGAAAGATGAGATGAAATCGCTTGAAAATGATATAAAAACGCCGTAATCGGAGTTACGGTTTGGAAATGGCAAGCGATTTAATAATGACACCGGTCTGCGATTTACAGCAAGTAGCCATCTAAATGCAATGAGATGAACATGCTACAGCACCCAAACATGACAACAAAATACATGGCAGGGATGCATTCAAGATTCTTACCAAAAGTCTAGCACTGAGCTACGACCAATTTGAAGGAAATATGCCCTAGAGGCAATAATAAAGTTATTATTTATTTCCTTATATCATGATAAATTTTTATTATTCATGCTAGAATTGTATTAACCGGAAACATAATACATGTGTGAATACATAGACAAACAGAGTGTCACTAGTATGCCTCTACTTGACTAGCTCGTTAATCAAAGATGGTTATGTTTCCTAACCATGAACAAAGAGTTGTTACTTGATTAACGAGGTCACATCATTAGTTGAATGATCTGATTGACATGACCCATTCCATTAGCTTAACACCCGATCGTTTAGTATGTTGATATTGCTTTCTTCATGACTTATACATGTTCCTATAACTATGAGATTATGCAACTCCCGTTTGCCGGAGGAACACTTTGGGTGCTACCAAACGTCACAATGTAACTGGGTGATTATAAAGGAGCATTACAGGTGTCTCCAAAGGTAGATGTTGGGTTGGCGTATTTCGAGATTAGGATTTGTCACTCCGATTGTCGGAGAGGTATCTCTGGGCCCTCTCGGTAATGCACATCACTTAAGCCTTGCAAGCATTGCAACTAAATGAGTTAGTTGCGGGATGATGTATTACAGAACGAGTAAAGAGACTTGCCGGTAACGAGATTGAACTAGGTATTTGGAATACCGACGATCGAATCTCGGGCAAGTAACATACCGATGATAAAGGGAACGACGTATGTTGTTATGCGGTCTGACCGATAAAGATCTTCGTAGAATATGTAGGAGCCAATATGGGCATCCAGGTCCCGCTATTGGTTATTGACCGGAGACGTGTCTCGGTCATGTCTACATTGTTCTCGAACCCGTAGGGTCCACACGCTTAAGGTTACGATGACAGTTATATTATGAGTTTATGCATTTTGATGTACCGAAGGTTGTTCGGAGTCCCGGATGTGATCACGGACATGAAAAGGAGTCTCGAAATGGTCGAGACATAAAGATTGATATATTGGAAGCCTATGTTTGGATATCGGAAGTGTTCCGGGTGAAATCGGGATTTTACCGGAGTACCGGGAAGGTTACCGGAACCCCCCGGGAGCTTAATGGGCCATGATGGGCCTTAGTGGAAAAGAGAAGAGGCAGCCCTACATGGGCTGCGCGCTCCTCCTTCCCCTAGTCCTATTAGGACTAGGAGAGGTGGCCGGCCCCCTCTCTCTCTTTTCCCCCTCAGCGAATCCTATTCCAACTAGGATTTGGGGGGAATCCTACTCCCAGAGGGAGTAGGACTCTCCTGGCGCGCCTCCTATGGCCGGCCAGCCTCCCCCCTCTAGTCCTTTATATACTGAGGCAGAGGCACCCCAGAAACACACAAGTTGATCCACGTGATCTATTCCTTAGCCGTGTGCGGTGCCCCCAGCCACCATAGTCCTCAATAATACTGTAGCGGAGTTTAGGCGAAGCCCTGCTGCTGTAGTACATCAAGATCGTCACCACGCTATCATGCTGACGGAACTCTTCCCCGACACTTTGCTGGATCGGAGTCCGGGGATCGTCATCGAGCTGAACGTGTGCTCGAACTCGGAGGTGCCGTAGTTTTGGTGCTTGATTGGTTGGATCGCGAAGACGTACGACTACTTCCTCTACGTTGTGTCATCACTTCCACAGTCGGTCTGCGTTGGGTACGTAGACAACACTCTCCCCTCTCGTTGCTATGCATCACATGATCTTGCACGTGCGTAGGAAATGTTTTGAAATTACTACGAAACCCAACAGTGGTATCAGAGCTAGGTTATTTATGTTGATGTTATATGCACGAGTAGAACACAAATGAGTTGTGGGCGATATAAGTCATACTGCCTACCAGCATGTCATACTTTGGTTCGGCGGCATTGTTGGACGAGACGACCCGGACCAACCTTACGTGTACGCTTACGCGAGACCGGTTCCCCCGACGTGCTTTGCACATAGGTGGCTTGCGGGTGACTGTCTCTCCAACTTTAGTTGAACCGAGTATGGCTACGCCCGGTCCTTGCAAAGGTTAAAACGGAGTCTATTTGACAAACTATCGTTGTGGTTTTGATGCGTAGGTGAGATTGGTTCTTGCTTAAGCCTATAGCAGCCACGTAAAACTTGCAACAACAAAGTAGAGGACGTCTAACTTGTTTTTGCAAGGCATGTTGTGATGTGATATGGTCAAGGCATGATGCTGAATTTTATTGTATGAGATTATCATGTTTTGTAACCGAGTTATCGGCAACTGGCAGGAGCCATATGGTTGTCGCTTTATTGTATGCAATGCAATCGCGATGTAATGCTTTACTTTATTACTAAACGGTAGTGATAGTCGTGGAAGCATAAGATTAGCGAGACGACAACGATGCTACGATGGAGATCAAGGTGTCGCGCCGGTGACAATGGTGATCATAACGGTGCTTCGGAGATGGAGATCACAAGCACAAGATGATGATGGCCATATCATATCACTTATATTGATTGCATGACATGTTTATCCTTTTATGCATCTTATCTTTCTTTGATTGACGGTAGCATTATAAGATGATCTCTCACTAAATTATCAAGAGGTGTTCTCCCTGAGTATGCACCGTTGCCAAAGTTCGTCGCGCCCAGACACCACGTGATGATCGAGTGTGATAAGCTCTACGTCCATCTACAACGGGTGCAAGCCAGTTTTGCACACGCAGAATACTCAGGTTAAACTTGACGAGCCTAGCATATGCAGATATGGCCTCGGAACACGGAGACCGAAAGGTCAAGCGTGAATCATATAGTAGATATGATCAACATAACGATGTTCACCATTGAAAACTACTCCATCTCACGTGATGATCGGTTATGGTTTAGTTGATTTGGATCACGTAATCACTTAGAAGATTAGAGGGATGTCTATCTAAGTGGGAGTTCTTAAGTAATTTGATTAATTGAACTTAAACTTATCATGAACTTAGTACCTGATAGTATCTTGCTTGTTTATGTTGATTGTAGATAGATGGCTCGTGTTGTTGTTCCGTTGAATTTTAATGCGTTCCTTGAGAAAGCAAAGTTGAAAGATGATGGTAGCAATTATACGGACTGGGTCCGTAACTTGAGGATTATCCTCATTGCTGCTCAGAAGAATTACGTCCTGGAAGCACCGCTGGGTGCCAGGCCTGCTGCTGGAGCAACACCAGATGTTATGAACGTCTGGCAGAGCAAAGCTGATGACTACTCGATAGTTCAATGTGCCATGCTTTACGGCTTAGAATCGGGACTTCAACGACGTTTTGAACGTCATGGAGCATATGAGATGTTCCAGGAGTTGAAGTTAATATTTCAAGCAAATGCCCGGATTGAGAGATATGAAGTCTCCAATAAGTTCTATAGCTGCAAGATGGAGGAGAACAGTTCTGTCAGTAAGCATATACTCAAAATGTCTGGGTATAATAATCACTTGATTCAATTGGGAGTTAATCTTCCGGATGATTGCGTCATTGACAGAATTCTCCAATCACTGCCACCAAGCTACAAAAGCTTCATGATGAACTATAATATGCAAGGGATGAACAAGACTATTCCCGAACTCTTCGCAATGCTGAAAGCTGCGGAGGTAGAAATCAAGAAGGAGCATCAAGTGTTGATGGTTAACAAGACCACTAGTTTCAAGAAAAAGGGCAAAGGGAAGAAGAAGGGGAACTTCAAGAAGAACAGCAAGCAAGTTGCGGCTCAAGAGAAGAAACCCAAGTCTGGACCTAAGCCTGAAACTGAGTGCTTCTACTGCAAGCAGACTGGTCACTGGAAGCGGAACTACCCCAAGTATTTGGCGGATAAGAAGGATGGCAAGGTGAACAAAGGTATATGTGATATACATGTTATTGATGTGTACCTTACTAGAGCTCGCAGTAGCACCTGGGTATTTGATACGGGTTCTGTTGCTAATATTTGCAACTCGAAACAGGGACTACAGAATAAGCGGGTACTGGCAAAGGACGAGGTGACGATGCGCGTGGGAAACGGTTCCAAAGTCGATGTGATCGCGGTCGGCACTCTACCTCTACATCTACCTTCGGGATTAATATTAGACCTAAATAATTGTTATTTGGTGCCAGCGTTGAGCATGAGCATTATATCTGGATCTTGTTTAATGCGAGACGGTTATTCATTTAAATCAGAGAATAATGGTTGTTCTATTTATATGAGTAATATCTTTTATGGTCATGCACCTTTGAAGAGTGGTCTATTTTTGATGAATCTCGATAGTAGTGATACACATATTCATAATGTTGAAGCCAAAAGATGCAGAGTTGATAATGAAAGTGCAACTTATTTGTGGCACTGTCGTTTAGGTCATATCGGTGTAAAGCGCATGAAGAAACTCCATACTGATGGACTTTTGGAACCACTTGATTATGAATCACTTGGTACTTTCGAACTGTGCCTCATGGGCAAGATGACTAAAACACCGTTCTCCGGTACTATGGAGAGAGCAATAGATTTGTTGGAAATCATACATACCGATGTATGTGGTCCGACGAATATTGAGGCTCGTGGCGGATATCGTTATTTTCTCACCTTCACAGATGACTTAAGCAGATATGGGTGTATCTACTTAATGAAACATAAATCTGAAACATTTGAAAAGTTCAAAGAATTTCAGAGTGAAGTTGAAAATCATCGTAACAAGAAAATAAAGTTTCTGCGATCTGATCGTGGAGGAGAATATTTGAGTTACGAGTTTGGTGTACATTTGAAAAATTGTGGAATAGTTTCGCAACTCACGCCACCCGGAACACCACAGCGTAATGGTGTGTCCGAACATCGTAATCGTACTTTACTAGATATGGTGCGATCTATGATGTCTCTTACTGATTTACCGCTATCGTTTTGGGGTTATGCTTTAGAGACGGCCGCATTCACATTAAATAGGGCACCATCAAAATCCGTTGAGACGTCGCCTTATGAACTGTGGTTTGGCAAGAAACCAAAGTTGTCGTTTCTTAAAGTTTGGGGCTGCGATGCTTATGTGAAAAAGCTTCAACCAGATAAGCTCGAACCCAAATCAGAGAAATGTGTCTTCATAGGATACCCAAAGGAGACTGTTGGGTACACCTTCTATCACAGATCCGAAGGCAAGACATTCGTTGCTAAGAATGGATCCTTTCTAGAGAAGGAGTTTCTCTCGAAAGAAGTGAGTGGGAGGAAAGTAGAACTTGACGAGGTAATTGTACCTGCTCCTTTATTGGAAAGTAGTACATCACAGAAAACTGTTTCTGCGACACCTACACCAATAAGTGAAGAAGCTAATGATGATGGTCATGAAACTTCAGATCAAGACACTACTGAACCTCGTAGATCAACCAGAGTAAGATCCGCGCCAGAGTGGTACGGTAATCGTGCTCTGGAAATCATGCTGCTAGATCATGATGAACCTACGAACTATGAAGAAGCGATGGTGAGCCCAGATTCCGCAAAGTGGCTTGAAGCCATGAAATCTGAGATGGGATCCATGTATGAGAACAAAGTATGGACTTTGGTTGACTTGCCCAATGATCGGCAAGCAATTGAGAATAAATGGATCTTCAAGAAGAAGACTGACGCTGATGGTAATGTTACTGTCTACAAAGCTCGACTTGTCGCAAAAGGTTTTCGACAAGTTCAAGGGGTTGACTACGATGAGATCTTCTCACCCGTAGCGATGCTTAAGTCTGTCCGAATCATGTTAGCAATTGCCGCATTTTATGATTATGAAATTTGGCAGATGGATGTCAAAACAGCATTCCTGAATGGATTTCTGGAAGAAGAGTTGTATATGATGCAACCGGAAGGTTTTGTCGATCCAAAGGGAGCTAACAAAGTGTGCAAGCTCCAGCGCTCCATTTAGGGACTGGTGCAAGCCTCTCGGAGTTGGAATAAACGTTTTGATAGTGTGATCAAAGCATTTGGTTTTATACAGACTTTCGGAGAAGCCTGTATTTACAAGAAAGTGAGTGGGAGCTCTGTAGCATTTCTGATATTATATGTGGATGACATATTGCTGATTGGAAATGATATAGAATTTCTGGATAGCATAAAGGGATACTTGAATAAGAGTTTTTCAATGAAACACCTCGGTGAAGCTGCTTACATATTAGGCATTAAAATCTATAGAGATAGATCAAGACGCTTAATTGGACTTTCACAAACAACATACCTTGACAAAATTTTGAAGAAGTTCAAAATGGATCAAGCAAAGAAAGGATTCTTGCCTGTGTTACAAGGTGTGAAATTGAGTAAGACTCAATGCCCGACCACTGCAGAAGATAGAGAGAATATGAAAGATGTTCCCTATGCATCAGCGATAGGATCTATCATGTATGCAATGCTGTGTACCAGACCTGATGTGTGTCTTGCTATAAGTCTAGCAGGGAGGTACCAAAGTAATCCAGGAGTGGATCACTGGACAACAGTCAAGAACATCCTGAAATACCTGAAAAGGACTAAGGATATGCTTCTCGTATATGGAGGTGACAAGGAGCTCGTCGTAAAAGGTTATGTTGATGCAAGCTTTGACACTGATTCGAACGATTCTAAATCGCAAACCGGATACGTGTTTACATTAAACGGTGGAGCTGTCAGTTGGTGCAGTTCTAAACAAAGCGTCGTAGCGGGATCTACATGTGAAGCGGAGTACATAGCTGCTTCGGAAGCTGCAAATGAAGGAGTCTGGATGAAGGAGTTCATATCCGATCTAGGTGTCATACCTAGTGCATCGGGTCCAATGAAAATCTTTTGTGACAATACTGGTGCAATTGCCTTGGCAAAGGAATCCAAATTTCACAATAGGACCAAACACATCAAGAGACGCTTCAATTCCATCCGGGATCTAGTCCAGGTGGGAGACATAGAGATTTGCAAGATACATACGGATCTGAATGTTGCAGACCCGTTGACTAAGCCTCTTCCACGAGCAAAACATGATCAGCACCAAAGCTCCATGGGTGTTAGAATCATTACAGTGTAATCTAGATTATTGACTCTAGTGCAAGTGGGAGACTGAAGGAAATATGCCCTAGAGGCAATAATAAAGTTATTATTTATTTCCTTATATCATGATAAATGTTTATTATTAATGCTAGAATTGTATTAACCGGAAACATAATACATGTGTGAATACATAGACAAACAGAGTGTCACTAGTATGCCTCTACTTGACTAGCTCGTTAATCAAAGATGGTTATGTTTCCTAACCATGAACAAAGAGTTGTTACTTGATTAACGAGGTCACATCATTAGTTGAATGACCTGATTGACATGACCCATTCCATTAGCTTAACACTCGATCGTTTAGTATGTTGCTATTGCTTTCTTCATGACTTATACATGTTCCTATAACTATGAGATTATGCAACTCCCGTTTGCCGGAGGAACACTTTGGGTGCTACCAAACATCACAACGTAACTGGGTGATTATAAAGGAGCATTACAGGTGTCTCCAAAGGTAGATGTTGGGTTGGCGTATTTCGAGATTAGGATTTGTCACTCCGATTGTTGGAGAGGTATCTCTGGGCCCTCTCGATAATACACATCACTTAAGCCTTGCAAGCATTGCAACTAAATGAGTTAGTTGCGGGATGATGTATTACAGAACGAGTAAAGAGACTTGCCGGTAACGAGATTGAACTAGGTATTTGGAATACCGACGATCGAATCTCGGGCAAGTAACATACCGATGACAAAGGGAACGACGTATGTTGTTATGCGGTCTGACCGATAAAGATCTTCGTAGAATATGTAGGAGCCAATATGGGCATCCAGGTCCTGCTGTTGGTTATTGACCGGAGACGTGTCTCGGTCATGTCTACATTGTTCTCGAACCCATAGGGTCTGCACGCTTAAGGTTACGATGACAGTTATATTATGAGTTTATGCATTTTGATGTACCGAAGGTTGTTCGGAGTCCAGGATGTGATCACGAACATGACGAGGAGTATCGAAATGGTCGAGACATAAAGATTGATATATTGGAAGCCTATGTTTGGATATCGGAAGTGTTTCGGGTGAAATCGTGATTTTACCGGAGTACCGGGAAGGTTACCGGAACCCCCCGGGAGCTTAATGGGCCATGATGGGCCTTAGTGGAAAAGAGAAGAGGCAGCCCTACATGGGCTGCGCGCCTCCTCCTTCCCCTAATCCTATTAGGACTAGGAGAGGTGGCCGGCCCCCTCTCTCTCTTTTCCCCCTCCGCGAATCCTATTCGAACTAGGATTGGGGGGGGGGAATCCTACTCCCAGAGGGAGTAGGACTCTCCTGGCGCGCCTCCTATGGCCGGCCAGCCTCCCCCCCCCTCTAGTCCTTTATATACTAAGGCAGAGGCACCCCAGAAACACACAAGTTGATCCACGTGATCTATTCCTTAGCCGTGTGCGGTGCCCCCAGCCACCATAGTCCTCGATAATACTGTAGCGGAGTTTAGGCGAAGCCCTGCTGCTGTAGTACATCAAGATCGTCACCACGCTGTCGTGCTGACGGAACTCTTCCCCGACACTTTGCTGGATCGGAGTCCGGGGATCGTCATCGAGCTGAACGTGTGCTCGAACTCGAAGGTGCCGTAGTTTCGGTGCTTGATCGGTTGGATCGCGAAGACGTACGACTACTTCCTCTACGTTGTGTCATCGCTTCTGAAGTCGGTCTGCGTTGGGTACGTAGACAACACTCTCCCCTCTCGTTGCTATGCATCACATGATCTTGCGTGTGCATAGGAATTTTTTTGAAATTACTACGAAACCCAACACAATTCATCCATTAACAGGTTCAAACAAGCATGGCAAAAATGCATATGGCAAACAGATTTCAGACTTAGTGAAATTAACACTTGTCTGGAATTTCATATCAGGTAGCACTCTTCAGAGCAACAAAACTACATGCTACAGGACCTGAACATGGCAAAGTAAAACATGGCATGGAGCTACTCAAAGATCTTAACAAAAGTCCCTTAGTGACCTTGAGCCAAAAGGGATCAGAAAATACAATTGCAAGCATGTGAACATAGCAAAAACATAATCAGTTTTCAGAAAACTGGCACATGCTGAAACATAACTCAAGTAGGCATGTTTACGAGCTCGATGCACTCACTACGGTGCAAGTCATGATAAGCTAAGCATACATCCATCAAGAATACACAAAATGAAAGCTAGATATGGTAAGAACAATAGCATATCATGCACGGATCAACTACAACATCATCGGCAAAATTGCAAACAAGTTGACAATCTGCCCAGATTCACGAAGTAGCAAAGGTAGAGCTCGATTGACTCAAGCTAGGGTGCTCCATAATTGCAAACAAAGACATGGATGGATAGAGCACTACAAGATTAACAAAACATCCTTACTGATCATCCTCAAAAGAGGCACGTATCACTAGGAAACAACATGAACATATGGCCATATGAAATAAACAGCTCAAGGACTTAGTGAAAAAGCTAAGTCCCTGAAATCAGAATTACCAAGTGCCTCACTTTGCAAGCTCGTGCTAGTCACCACACACATCAAAAAAATACATGGGTTGCACCTCTGGAAAGATGACAAAACCCTTAACAAAACATATCTAGAGCTCATGGGCATATCATGCACACAATAATCATGGCAAAAATGACAAATATCTAAATGGAGCAGCAGATCCTACAATTATCTCAAGTAGCCCTCTTCTAACAGCATTTCGGGCATCAAGATGAACTCAAATGAAAATGATGCAATGGAACGAAATGATGTACTCTCTGAGATGAACATTTTGATATGCTATATACCAAAAACGGAGTTACGGACACGAAGATACGACACGATGAAGAGGAGCATATGAGCTAGGGTTCCGGGCAAAAAGTCAACCGTCTCAGGTCCGGATCTGGATCGGGCATGCAATCTGAGGTTCGTCGCTGGGGCTTCGTCAGAGTTACTGTAGCGGATGAAGAACTCTCCGGAGAGTAGGAGGCCGGCCGGAGTCGTGGTCGTCGGAGGGCGGCGACCGGAGAAGGGGACGGCGTCGGCGGGGTCGGACGGTGGGAGACGGCAGCCCCGGCGCGGGGCGGCGCGCAGGGCGCCGGCGACGAGGTCCTCCGGAGCTCGGGAGCTCCTCTCCCTGGAGCTTGGCGCGGAGGGGCGGCGGGGTCAGGCTGGAGCGGCGAAGGGGAACGGGCCCCGCGGGCCTGACGCGGGCCCCGCGGGCCGGCGGCGGACGGAGGCGGTGAAGTGGGCACGGCTCCACGTGGCTCCGCGGGATTGGCCCGGGCGGATCGGGCGGACAATGCCCGGCCCGGCGCACTATGTCCGGCGCGGCGGAGTCGAGTTGGATCTAGGGTTTTTAGGGGGGGTCCGAGATTTTCGGGGGGAGACCTTTATATAGGCATAGAGGGAGCTAGGAGAGTCCAAATGAGGTGCGATTTTCGGCCACGCGATCGTGATCGAACACTCTAGATGATGGAGAGGGTTTTGGTGCGTTTTGGTCCAAATTGGAGGGGTGTTGGGCTGCAACACACACGAGGCCTTTTCGGTCCCTCGGTTAACCGTTGGAGTATCAAACGAAGTCCAAATGATACAAAACTTGACAGGCGGTATACCGGTAGTAAACCAAGGCCGCTTGGCAAGTCTCAGTCCAATCCAGAAATGTTTAATCCCCACACACGAAAGAAAGGTATAAATGACCACCGGAGGAGGACGAAGCGCCGGAATGCAAAATGGACAACGGGGAAAATGCTCGAATGCATGAGGTGAACACGTATGCAAATGCAATGCACATGATGACATGATATGAGATGCATGAAAACGAAAACAACACACGGAGACAAAGACCCGAACCCGAGGAATAAATATAACTTAACGCCGGAAACGGCAAGAGTTGTAGTACAAATTGGGAAAGTTACATCCGGGGTGTTACAACACTCCACCACTACGAAAAGATCTCGTCCCGAGATCTAGGACTGAAAGAACTCCGGGTACTCAGAACGGAGGTGATCCTCGCGTTCCCGGGTAGCTTCACGGTCGGAATGGTGTGACCACTTGACTTTGAGAAATTTGATTGACTTGTTGCGAGTCTTGCGTTCAGTCTCTTCAAGAATAGCAACTGGGTGCTCACGATAGGAGAGATCTTCTTGGAGCTCAATGTCCTCGAAGTTGACGGTGCGGTCAGGAGTCTTGAAGCACTTTCGGAGCTGAGAGACATGGGACACGTCATGAACATTTGCAAAGTTTGAAGGAAGCTCGAGTTGATAGGCGAGGTCGCCTCTCTTGCTGACAATCTTGAAAGGTCCCACGTATCTAGGGGCAAGCTTCCCTCTGATACTGAAGCGACGAGTATCTTTCATAGGAGAGACGCGGAGGTACACATGATCTCTGATCTCGAAAGCCAAATCACGGTGCCTACTATCATAGTAGCTCTTCTGGCGGGATCGGGCTGCTTTGAGGTTATCTCGAATGACTTTGCACATTTCCTCTACCTCTGTGATTAAGTCATTACCCAAAAGCTGACGTTCACCGGTTTCAGACCAGTTGAGAGGGGTACGGCACTTTCTGCCATACATAATTTCAAATGGGGCCTTGCCCGAACTTGCTTGAAAACTGTTGTTGTAGGCGAATTCAACATAAGGAAGACAATCCTCCCACTTCATGCCGAAGGAGATCACACAAGCCCTGAGCATATCTTCAAGAATCTGGTTGACACGCTCGACTTGACCGCTAGTTTGAGGATGGAAAGCTGTGTTGAAGCGAATGTTGGTGCCCATGGCCTTCTGAAAAGAATCCCAAAACTTTGAGGTAAAGATGTTGCCACGGTCTAAAGAGATCACTTGTGGAATACCGTGCAGAGAGACAATCCGAGAGGTATAGAGTTCCGCCAATTGAGCTGCAGTGATTGACTCTTTGATAGGAAGAAAGTGAGCCACTTTGGTGAGTTTGTCGATGACAACGAATATAGCATCATTGCCACGCTTGGACTTTGGAAACCCAGTCACGAAGTCCATTTCAATGTGGTCAAACTTCCATTCTGGAATGGCAAGAGGTTGGAGGAGACCAGCTAGCCTTTGGTGTTCTGCCTTCACTCTTTTGCAGACATCACATTCGTTCACGAATTGAGCAATCTCGCGCTTCATTCGAGTCCACCAATAAGCCTGCTTGAGGTCCTGATACATCTTCGTGCTCCCAGGGTGGATGGAGAGGAGAGAATTGTGAGCCTCGTTCATGATCACTTTACGGAGGTCACCTTTGGGTACAACAATATGATCCTTGAAGAAGAGAGTGTCCTTGTCGTCAAGGCGGTAGCACTTGTACTTGGACTGACTCTTGGCAATCCCAATCTTCACCTTTTTCACCATAGCATCAAGAAGCTGAGCTTGGCGAATCTGGTCTTCCAAGGTAGGAGAGACTTGAAGGTTGGCGAGGAAACCTTGAGGAACAACTTGCAGATTAAGTTTGCGGAAAGCTTCACAAAGCTCCGGTTGATAAGGCTTGAGAATCAGACTGTTGCAATAAGCTTTCCTGCTCAATGCGTCAGCAATCACATTGGCCTTTCCTGGAGTATACTCGATACTCGGATTATACTCTTGAATCATTTCGACCCATCGAATTTTCCTGAGGTTGAGATTAGGCTGAGTGAAGATGTACTTGAGACTCTTGTGATTAGTGAAAATGTCCACTTTTCTTCCCAATAGAAGATGTCTCCAAGTCAAAAGAGCATGCACAACTGCCGCCAACTCGAGATCATGAGTGGGGTAGTTCTTCTCATTAGGCTTCAACTGGCGAGAGGTATAAGCAACAACTTTCTTCTCTTGCATCAATACTGCGCCAAGACCTTGGAGAGAGGCATCACAAAAGACCTCGTACGGCTTGGATTCATCAGGCGGAGTCAGAACTAGAGCAGTGATCAATTTCTCTTTCAAAGTGTTGAAAGCAATGTCACACTCCGGAGACCAAACGTACTTGACGTGCTTCTGAAGAAGATTTGAGAGAGGCTTCGCGATCTTAGAAAAGTTTTCAACAAATCTTCGGCAGTAGCTTGCGAGACCGAGGAAGCTACGGAGTTGCTTCACGTTCTGAGGAGGTATAAAGAACCTCATCGAGCCAAAATTCACACTTGGAGAACTTGGCGTAGAACTGATGTTCCCTGAGCTTATCAAGAACCAAACGCAAGTGCTTGGCATGATCTTCCTTGTTCTTCGAGAAAACCAAAATGTCGTCGAGATAGACCAGAACGAAGTCATTGGTGTAGGCGTTGAAGATGAAGTTCATCATGTGAGAGAACGTCGGAGAAGCGTTGACGAGGCCAAAAGACATGACAGTGTATTCATATGAACCATAGCTTGTCCTGAAAGCCGTCTTGGGAATATCTTGCTCACGGATTCGAATCTGATGACAACCCATACGGAGATCAAGCTTGGAGAATACTTGGGCACCTTTGAGTTGTTCGAACAGCTCGTTGATGTTGGGAAGTGGGTATTTGTTCTTGATAGTCTTCTTGTTCAATGGACGGTAGTCAACACAAAGTCGGTCCGTTCCATCCTTCTTCTTCACAAAAAGAACACCACAACCCCACGGAGAAGAACTAGGCCGGATGAGACCCATTTTCTCTTGAATATCGAGTTGCTTCTTCAGCTCCTTCAACTCTTCAGGTCCGAGCTTGTAAGGACGTTTGCAAACAGGTTCCGTGCCAGGCTCAAGATCAATGACGAATTCAACTGGCCGGTGCGGAGGCATTCCTGGAAGCTCTTCTGGAAAGACGTCTTGATATTCGCAAACGACTGGAATTTGCGAGATAGCATCCAGTTCACCCTTCTCATTGAGAGAAAACAGACGGATAGTATCATCACGAGCAGCAAAGACAATTCCATCCTCAGACGAATGAGTCAATTGAATCTGCCTGGCTGCATAATCTAGCCGAGCCTTGTGCTTAGAAAGCCAATCCATTCCGAGAATAAGATCAATATCCGAGTTACCAAGAACCACCGGAGAAGAGAGAAACTTGTAATCGCCCAACGTGATAGTAACATCTGGGGCAATAGCGCTTGCATTCATGAATTTACCCGGAGAAACAACAGATAACTGTCTAGACAAATCTTGTAAAGGCAACTCATGCTTAGAAACAAATGGTCTCGAGATGAAACAATGCGATGCACCCGTGTCAAAAAGAACTTTTGCAGGAATATCATTAACAGGAAGGTTACCCATGATGACATCTGATGAGTCCTCTGCCTGAGCTGCATTCATCAAGTTGACCTTGGCGGACTTGGGGTTATGCTTGACCACAGCTGTACTTGCCGATATGACAGGAGGAGGAGGAGGAAGACGCCTCTGGTTGAAACACTTGTTGGCATAGTGACTCTTCCATTGGCACTTGTTGCACGTGACCTCTGAAAGCGGACGGTGATATGGAGCACTCGACCTTGGATCTTGAGACGAAGTCTTGTTCTGAAAGCCAGGGTTGGGTGGGTGGGAAGAACCACTGCCACCTTTGCTCTTCTGCTGATATGGCTGACGGAACGGAGGAGGAGGAAGCCAAAACTTCTGCTGCTTGGCCACTTGAGTAGAGGAAGAAGGAGTAACATCTCTGACTCGGTTCTTGGAAGCATCACACCTCAACTGAGCAGCCTCTTGCTTCAATGCCATGTTGTAGAACTCATCGTATCTCAAGGGCTCAAAGAGAACAAGAGCTAGCTGAATTTCTTCTCTAAGACCACCCCTGAACTGGTATATCATGCTCTTCTCATCAGGGACGTCCTGCTTGGCAAATCAGGCGAGCTTCTGAAACAACTTGTTGTAGTCATAGACAGAAAAAGAGCCTTGCTTCAGGTTGCGGAATTCCTCATGCTTGCTTTCAACCACGCTCTGAGGGATATGATGAGCTCGGAAATCTTGACGGAATTCATCCCAAGTGATAACATGTCCACCTCTGGAATCCTTGTATTGCTGGAACCATTCGGTAGCTTGATCTTTGAGTTGGAAGGAAGCGAACTTGACAAAGTCCTCAGGCCTAACGTTACTGCACTCGAAATGCTTTCACAGATCCACAAGCCAATCGTCATCATCGGTTGCCTCAACACAATTGCTGAAAGTCTTTGGCCCGTTAGCAAGGAAATGGTTGAGTGTAGCAAAGTGATTCTTATTGTTGCCTTGGTTCCCTTGGTTGCCTTGATTGCGCTCTTGGAGAATTTGCATGATCAACTGTATGTTTGCATTGGTTGCGGCCATCACAGCTTGCCATGCCTCCGGAAGAGGTGGAGGTGGTGGCGGATCAGGATTCGGAGTCGTGCGCGTTGGAGGAGCCATCCTGAAGAAGTTGACATCCATTAGCACATTGATAGACAAATATTGAAGCTGAATCCAACGGAATGAAAATTGCAACATACAGTCTTCACATCCGAACAAAATGAACGAATGCATTCCTCTTGAAATGGTCACATATCCATAAATTGAGAAGCCACGTAGAATTTAGGTAGAGAAATAAATCAACAAGGTACGGCTCAAGAACGAATAATCGGTAAGAAATCCCAATCTCAAACCAATATCTGTGGAAGAAGAACTAGAGCTACAAGAATTCCCACCTATGAAACTCCCAAACCTTTCCGGTTATGCAATCAGGTGTTGGGGATATAGGGGAAGCATAATATCTCACCCAAACTAGCAAATCCTACATCCAGCTATATCCATCCTTCAACACATAACCAAGAAACCTTCAGAAACCATCTACCTCAACCTTCGAAAAGCATCCGTTATACAAGTTATGGCGATACTCCCGAACTCCTGCCCCAGTACTGGGTGGCGTCGAGGTTATCTCACCAACGAACTGCATAAAAGAGATTTTCGATGTCGGCGTACTAAACTCAGGTATTCCAGAACTGCAACGATAAAATTATGACGACAACACCTCAGAGCTCAACTCCCCGGGACACTTCCACAAAACCCCTGACAGGAACTAAAATATGTGTAATGAGGGAAATGAGAGTCCCACCTCTCCTCCCTCCGGCGCCCTAGGCTCCCCGGCGATCTTCCTCCTCAGCCAGTAAATTTGGTTTTCTCTCCACCCATCTTCTCCAGCGCTCTCTGATCTACCACCCTATACCCATCTCACATGGGTTCTCATGGTGGATCCACCTTGGATCTGGATTTCTCCAAAGGAGTGACTTTTGCGGATGAGGTTTTTAGATCTTGTGGGAAAACCATTCATCCCTCGGATGACACGAACCATTTTATTATGGTTGTGTCTTTCAGCAGACATAGATTCCGTCTTGATGAGGATTCGGTGGCGGCGGCATTGGAATGTGCAACTGGAGGATCTGCAATCGATCTATCTGTGCAACTCATTGCGGACAAGGTATTCTCATTTATGGTATCTTGCAAACGTGTTGGCATGTTTATTCTCCATTTGCCCTCTTTCGCGTGTCCGCAATTCAAATGTTATTTTCATCTGTGGGGAAATGGCGGCCCTAATTGGAAACGTGAATTTACTATTTGGAAGAAAGAGTGTGATGTAGAATGGATTATCATCAGCCCCTCTAAGAGGCGTGCTTCTATTGGTTTGCTTGCTATGCATAAGCCTCCTTCCAAATCTGCCTTATGTTCAGGTTCTAGGCCTCCGAGGAACATTTCTTTCGCTACTTTCCAACAGTACGATGCCTGCAAGGGATACTCTTATCCTGCTTCGCCAGGCCTTGTTGATCTGGTTTCAGATGCTGGGTATGCATTGCTGCCTCGTGAGAGAGACATCGTGGCTCCACCGCCGGTGACTGAACTCCGATGGACGGTGGCAGAGCCACCCATTATTTTCGGAACAGTCAACGTCCAAGCTATTTCATCGGCTGGGATTTCTAATCCAGCCATTTCGAACGTGAATATGCATGTGCATGGGAAGGAACGGGTTGGTCCGGCTGCGGCCTAGGTGACCACTTCAGCCCAGATTAATACCCAGCCCCAGGAAGTTTCCCCGGTCCAGTTTGATTTGGTCCAAGCTGCAGCTGGATCTCAATCTACCCCTCCACCTGTTATTGGAAATGAGGAGTCTATTACCCCGAGGGCATTGGAATCACCTATTGATTATGACAGATTTAATGATTTGGTGGATGACATGGTTTTCAAAGTCTGGAAATGTCAAAATTGTTTGTCCATGAGGCATTTATCCAGCGCGTGCAACAGCAAGGTTAGGTGCCTTAGATGTTTTCGGTTGGGACACCGGGCAAAGGGCTGTTCCGATTCTAGTCTATCTCCCTCTTACAAGTGGGTCCCACGGAGCAAATCCACCGTATCTAACCGATCTACTAGTTTATCGGAGCGGGACTCCTCGATTTCTCCCATAGCTAGCCCGGAGGGGTCTATGCCCAGTCCAATCAAGCCTGCCACCCCGTCCATCCCACCATTGCCAGTTGAGCCACCGCCCACAACGTCTTGGCCGCCCACCTCACCACCGCCTTCAGTCGTCTCGACTCCGGCTTTGGATCATCCCTCCCCAGCTCCGGCAATGGCCAACTTCCCGCTGGACCCGATGGATTTCCTCCCGCATGGCTTCGACATTATTGATGGAGGGGAGCTGCGCCTGCCTCGCACCTTCTTTGCGCCGGCGGTGGCTCCGGATAGACAGCATGAGGAGTATGCCATCGCCATTGTCGAGCCGGCTCCGCTACCTGAAGAAGTTGCCATCTTCCGGAACATGGTCAGTGATTTTGTTGTCAATAATCTGCAGAGAGCTGTGTTGGATGCCCAGCCGTGGATCCAAGGGGTTGGTTTGTTTAGATTGCGTAGTGCTCTGGCCCGCCAAGCATTAGTTGATCATCCTCCTTTCAACTTGGGCAATGATAGATTTGTCAGGTTTATTTCGCATGATGAAGGTATCAACTACAGAGCTGCACAGGGTTTTAGAAGGGGATGGGTTATGCTACTAGGCGTTCCTTTGGACTATAGGTGCTCTCAATATCTTGCAGATGTTATTAGTACTTTTGGCCGTTTTCATCATTGGCACCAGGATGATCCGATGATGGTCCGATCATTGGTCTATGTGTCTTTTCCTGCGCCGACTATGGTTCCGAGATCAGTCACATACAGAGAATTTGCAGACTTTGGAGGGGTTCGGATCTCTTGGTCTGCACCAATTTATATTCTATCTACGGACTTTGCTGATATCCTACCTGCTGATGAGGACCCAATGCCCTTCAATGGCAATCCCCACCCTCTCCCTGGCAACATGCAGTTCAACAACCATAACTGGGTCTTGCCTGACTTCCCAGAACTGGGCTGGAACGATGTGCCTGCACCTGACAATGGGCAGCCACAGAACGAGCCCCCACAGTTTCAGGAAGTTCTGCAGCAGGATAATGTTGAGGAAGTTCAGTCTCAGGAATCCATCGTGCTCCAGCTGTCTGAGGATTCAGTTAACAATGCGAATGATGCTGCTGAAATGGCTGTTCTCTAACACCCAATGGGACTGCAGCAGCCTCCTCTGATGATCGGACAAGTTCTAACTACTTTTGGGCCTGTTATGCCCCCTGTCATGCAGTGGAAACGTACTTTTGAGAAGGTACTGCCGCTTATGGGGATCTTGATATCCCAAAGTTTGGCTTCCGATCTGATCTTGGTGCTTTTCTGAACAAGCAGTCCTGGGCGACTCTTTTCAATAGTCCATCCCCAAAATTACAGCTTCTGCCTGCACCTGTTTCTGTGACTCAGTCTATGGAAGTGACACCTGTTAAATGGCCGGTAGCCCGAGCTCTTTGTTTTGATGATATTGATGAACCTGTTGCTGAAGCATTTGAGTTTACGACTGTTTCTAAAGTTACTCTAAAGCGTGGGAGAAAGCCAAAGGCCTCTCGAGTTATGGTGGATTCTGAGGTCAGGCGTAGTGCTCATCTTAGTGCGATGCGTGATGGATATCGTTAGGTAACTTCTGGCACATCTCCTAGGAGGCCGCATACACTGAAGAAGCGCAAATCTATGCCTTCCCAGCCTGACGAAGACTCTACAGTGCCTCCTCTCATGGCCATAGTCGATCTTCAGCGAATTGGTACTCGTCTTCGTATCGCGCCGGAGAAGATCACGACGGATAAGCTTGCAGCTAATCCTACCCGCTCCAACAAAAGTGCAAGTTCAGATGATTAGTTGCTTCATCCAGGGTTTAGGTCCATGGCGTACCATAATCGCCATTTATCTGTTCTTATCTGTTTGGAACATTGCTGTTTTCGTCTGTTTAGTGGGTTGTAGGCCATTGCGTGGCTTACTTTTAATTGTGTGCTCTTTTGGTTTGTAATGAATCAAACTTCGTTTAGAGAGTGGAAAGTACTTTGTTGGAATGTTAGGGGTTTGAATTCTGAAGCGCGTCAGCTCGCTGTTAGGCAAAAGATCAATGAAAGTGGGTGCTCTGTTGTTTGCCTCCAATAAACCAAATGCATGCATATTGATCAACGCTTCATTAGGAAATTCTGTCCTCGGCATTTTGATAAATTTGTTTATGTGCCATCGGTTGGGGCATCAGCTGGTATGGTGGTCATATGGAATTCATCCTTCTTCACAGGCAATTTAATTGAGGCTAAGTCATTTGGTATTATTATAAAGTTTCAATCTAAGCATACATCAGAGACTTGGTCTCTTGTCTCAATTTACGGTTCGTGTCAAGGACTGGCGCGCGATGATTTTGTACAGTGGTTATATAATCTGGATATTCATTTTGAGGATAATTCGCTACTTTTAGGCGATTTTAACTTTATGCGGTCGTTTGAGAACCGAAATCAGCCAGGTGGTGATGTGAATGATATCTTTTTGTTTAATGAAATAATTGGTCATTTGGGTCTTGTTGAGCTGCCAATAAAGGGTCGTCAGTACACATGGTCTAATATGCAAACCACACCTCTGCTAGAACAAATTGATTGGTTCTTTACATCTGTGGCCTGGACACATGATCACCCCAACACAATGCCTCTGATCATGTTCCGTGTGTGGTTTCCATTGCCACTTGTATTCCTAAGGCAAAAGTTTTTCGCTTTGAAAACTATTGGGTTGATCTGCCTGGTTTTATGGATTGCGTATCTGAGGTTTGGAACAGACCTGTGGATAGATCTTCATCTGCATTAATCATTTCTACTAAATTCAAAACCCTTCGTTGTGCTCTTAAGAAATGGCATCTCAACCTATCCACAGTCAAGGCTCTCATTTCGGATTGCAACAAAGTAATCATGTTTTTGGATAATGTTGAGTAATTTAGGCACTTGAGTTGGCCGGAATTCAATTTTCGCAAGATTGTCAAATTACATCTTGAAGATATTTTGCACTGGCAGTTCATTTATTGGAAGCAACGTTGCACGATCAGAAATATCAAAGTTGGTGAGGAAAATTCAAAAAATTTCCATGCTATGGCAACGGAAAGGTATCGGAGAAACACCATCTCCTCGATCAAATCTGTGGATGGGGAGATGATTTCTGACCATCATCAGTTAGCAGGGATGTTTTGGTCTGACTTCAATAGTAGAATGGGCCAGGCAAAAGGTATTCAAATGGGTTTTGACCTTGACACGTTACTTACGCGGATTGATGGCCTGGAGAATTTGTCCTTGCCTTTCACGGACTCCGAGGTGGATACGGTGATTAAGAACATGCCTTCTGACCGCGCTCCGGGCCCTGATGGGTTTACTGGTCTATTTCTCAAGAAATGCTGGAATATTCTAAAGCCAGATTTTATGAAGCTGGTCAAGGAATTTTATGAGGGAAAGTGTGACCTGGAGTGTCTAAATACATCTCTCATTACCCTTATTCCCAAGAAGTTGAGCCCGGAGTATATTGGTGATTTTAGGCCCATTTCGTTGTCAAATACTTGCCTCAAGTTTTTAACTAAACTTTTGGCAAATCGTTTACAAAGTGTGGTCTTAAAATGTATTCACCGCAATCAATATGGGTTTCTTCGCTGTAGATCCATTCAAGATTGTCTCGCATGGTGTTTTGAATATATCCATCAGTGCAAGGCATCCAAAAGGCCTATAATCCTACTCAAGTTGGATTTCACGAAGGCGTTTGATACCATCGAGCACGAGCTGATTCTCAGGATCCTGAAATGTAAGGGTTTTGATGATCGCTGGACAGGTTGGATTGAGAGCATCTGGTCCTCTGGATCCTCTTCGGTTCTTTTAAATGGTGTGCCAGGTAGTCATTTTGTCTGTCGTTCGGGTGTGCATCAAGGAGACCCATTATCCCCTTTGTTATTTGTGATTGCTGTGGATTTATTGCAGTCTGTGGTTAATGAGATGTGTGCAAGAAACATTCTCACACTGCCCATACCAACCTCTTCACGGGACTATCCGATTGTGCAATACGCTGATGACACTTTAATTGTCCTTCCTGCCGTGGACAACCAGCTCATTGCTTTCAAGGATATGCTTGAGACCTTTGCTAAGTCTACGGGTTTGCGGGTTAATTTTAGTAAATCTTCATTAATCCCAATGAATATGTCAGATGAGGAGGGTAAACATGTGGCTGCTTTGCTTGGGTGTGATGTTGGCTCCATGCCATTTACTTACCTGGGATTGCCAATGGGTACTAGTAGACCCACAATTTATGACCTGCTCCCCTTAGTGGACCGCATAGAGGGAAGATTGTCTGCCTCCTCTTGTCTGTTGAACCAGGGCAGCCGGCTACAACTCTTGAAATCTGTTCTTTCATCGATGCCAATATATTTCTTGTGCACTCTCTCATTACCTCAAGGAATTTTGAAGCAGATTGAACGCATAATGCGGCAATGTTTGTGGCGAGGCAACTCTAATACACCAAGACAATCATTGGCAGCTTGGGAGTTAGTATGTCAGCCCAAGAGCCATGGAGGACTTGGGGTTCTGGACCTGGGCATACAGAATGATGCCTTGTTGATCAAGCATCTCTTCAAAAAATTTAACAAGTTGGATGTACCTTGGGTTTCTCTTATCTGGGACACATATTATGCTGCTGCACCGCCCCAAGTAACTCGAAGTTGTGGTTCGTTTTGGTGGCGTGACGTGATGAAACTGTTTGATAAATTTTGTAAATTGGCTGTCCCTCACGTGCGCTCCGGAGACTCGGTGGTTTTTTGGCTGGATCGGTGGCAACTTAATAACGAGGTGGTTATCATGCAACAACGTTTCCCGAGGCTTCATTCTTTTGTGATTGATGACACGCTTACCATTAAGGAGGTGATGGAGTTGCCAGAACCGACCGACAATTTTCACCTGCCTCTATCAGTTGAAGCTTTTGAGGAATTCAACCATCTCCAGGCTTTAATGCCTCTGATCAATTTGCATGAGGGAGTTAATGATGTCTGGAAATGGCCTTCAAGGACTGGGGATTATCGATCCAGGATCTACTATCAGTTTTGTTTTTCCGAAGTTGTGGTTGACCCCATATTTGGGTGGATCTGGAAATGTTCTTGCACCCTCAAACTCAAGGTGTTTGGCTGGCTCCTTTTGATGGATCGTCTAAACACTAGGAATATGATGCAGCAACGACATTGGATTATTCAGGATGGTACATGTGCTATGTGCTCCTCAGGTTTGCATGAAGATAGAGCTCATCTCTTCTTTGCTTGCAACTTTAGTCAACGGGTCTGGAATTATTTGGGCATCTCATGGAGTGTTCACCCTAACCAGAATACTTTTGAAATGGCTTGCGCAGCCAGGAAGGAATTTGGTCAGCCTTCTTTCACTGAGGTTGTCTTTACGGCTACTTGGAATATTTGGACCCAAAGAAATGGAAGGATCTTCAGAAATGAGTTGCCCACTTTCAGATCTTGGAGGAGGAATTTTATTCATGATATTTCTCTTTTAGCTCATAGAATCAAGTGTAAATATAGAGATAGACTAACCTCTTGGATAGCTTCCCTTCCCTAATCCCTCTCTGTGAGTAGCCTTTCTTTATCCTTTGTAATTTTGTACAGCGTACCTATTGTTTTTAATAAAGGGCTGTGAGGCTGTTGCCTTGCAGTATATAGTCAAAAAAACAAAACCCCTGACAGGACGCACCAAGACAATGTTCTCATCATAAAGCCATCGGAACGATTCCAAGATACCCGCGTGATCCTAAAAAAATTAGTGAAATTTGAGAAGAGAAGAGTCAAAACTCTACGTCAGGATGCCTTACCAGAGCGATGAGGAGACTGGGAAGTAAAAAAGAATTCCTAAACTCTCCGATATATAATTCCTAAAAGACTCAAAACATTTTTTCTAGACACAACTCGGCTGCTAAAACGATCAAGCAATGGGGCTCCTAAGGTCAGGGAAGGCTTTGATTACCAACTTGTAACACCCTTGATGCGACTATATCTCCCACGTGTCGAGGCATGACTTAGAGGCATAATCGCATTGAAGGCAGATGTCGCAAGTTAGGCAATCTTCACAAAATCCCATGTAATATAGATAATAAAAGGGGGAGATAACATAGCTGGCTTACACTCGCCACGTCAATCAAGTACATAAATAACATTACATCATCCAAACACTCATGGCCCGACTATGGCGCCAAAATAAAAGATAACCCAACATGCGACACGGTCCCGATCACCCCCAACTGGGCACCACTACTGATCATCAGGAAAGGAAACATAGTAACGTTGAGAGTCTTCGTCGAACTCCCACTTGAGCTCAAGCGCGTCTCCTGGAGCGGAATCATCAGGCCCTGCATCTGGTGTAATAGTAATCTGTGAGCCACAGGGACTCAGCAATCTCGCACCCTCGTGATCAAGACTATTTAAGCTTATAGGTAAGGCAAGGTAAAATGTGTGGAGCTGCAGCAAGCGACTAGCAAATATGGTGGCTATCCTATTTGCAAAAGAGAGCGAGAAGAGGAGGCAAAGCGCGAGTGAGAAACTAGAGAACAACCTACGCAAGCATTACTCCAACACCGTGTCCACTTCCCAGACTCCGCCGAGAAGAGGCTATCACGGTAACACACTCAGTTGATTCATTTTAATTAAGTTAAGGTTCAAGTTATCTACAACCGGACATTAACAAATTCCCATCTGCCCATAACCGTGGGCACGGCTTTCGAAAGTTCAAATCCCTGCATGGGGGTCCCAACTTAGCCCATGACAAGCTCTCACGGTCAACGAAGGAATAGACCTCCTCCCAAGACGTTCCGATCAGACTCGGTATCTCGGTTCTTCAAGACACTTCGACAGGTTAAAACAAGACCAGCAACACCGCTCGAATGTGCCGACAAATCCCGATAGGAGCTGCACATATCTCGTTCTCAGGGCACACTCAGATGAGCCAGACGTCGGGTAGGCCAGCCTAGAGATGCCCCTGGTAGCCCCGGACATCGCTCGATGGGACCAACGCTCGGAGGAGCACTGGCCCGGGGGGGCTAAAATAAGATGACCCTCGGGCTCTAGAAACCCAAAGGAAAAATAGGCTAGGTGGCAAATGGTAAAACCAAGGTTGGGCATTGCTGGAAAAGCTTTAATCAAGGCGAACTATCAAGGGGTTCCCATTATAACCCAACCGCATAAGGAACGCAAAATCCGGGAACATAACACCGATATGACGGAAACTAGGGCGGCAAGAGTGGAACAAAACACTAGGCGAGAGGCCGAGCCTTCCACCCTTTACCAAGTATATAGTTGCATTAAGATAACAAGATAATATAATGATATCCCAACAAGTAAATAAAGGTTCCAACAAGGAACGGCCTCCGATCTTCACATGCAACTAGCAACGCTATAAGAGGGGCTGAGCAAAGCGGTAACATAGCCAATCAACGGTTTGCTAGGACATGGTGGGTTAGAGGTTTGACATGGCAATTTGGGAGGCTTGAAAGCAAGTGGTAGGCATCGTAGCATTGGCATAGAAAAAGAGCGAGCAAACTAGCATAGCAAAGATATTAGTGATTTCGAGGGTATGATCATCTTGCCTGCAAAGCTGTCAGAGTTGACTGGATCCTCGAAAGCAAACTCAATGGGCTCCTCGTTAGCGAACTCGTCTCCTGGCTCTACCCAAACAAGACAAATAAGCAACAAGGACACAATCAACCACGTGCAAGGATCAAACAATATGATGCAGTGATGGTATGCTATGCGGGATGCGATGCGGAATGCATATGCAAGATTTGACAAGTGATGCATGAACCTGGCCTCATCTTGGAAATCCAAGTGTGCCACTGGAAAGATGAGATGAAATCGTTTGACAACGATATAAAGAACACCGGAATCGGAGTTACGGTTTGGAAATGCCAAGCGATTTAATAATGACACCGGTCTACGATTTACAGCAAGTAGCCATCTAAATGCAATGAGATTAACATGCAACAGCACCCAAATATGACAACAAAATACATGGGAGGGATGCATTCAAGATGCTTAACAAAAGTCTAGCACTGAGCTACGGCCAATTCATCCATTAACAGGTTCAAACAAGCATGGCAAAAATGCATATGGCAAACAGATTTCAGACTTAGTGAAATTAACACTTGTCTGGAATTTCAGATCAGGTAGCACTCTTCGGAGCAACAAAACTACATGCTACAGGACCTGAACATGGCAAAGTAAAACATGGCATGGAGCTACTCAAAGATCTTAACAAAAGTCCCTTAGTGACCTTGAGCCAAAAGGGATTAGAAAATACAATTGCAAGCATGTGAACATAGCAAAAACATAATCAGTTTTCAGACTTAGTGAAAACTGGCACATGCTGAAACATAACTCAAGTAGGCATGTTTACGAGCTCGATGCACTCACTACGGTGCAAGTCATGATAAGCTAAGCATACATCCATCAAGAATACACAAAATGAAAGCTAGAAATGGCAAGAACAATAGCATATCATGCACGGATCAACTACAACATCATCGGCAAAATTGCAAACAAGTTGACAATCTGCCCAGATTCACGAAGTAGCAAAAGTAGAGCTCGATTGACTGAAGCTACGGTGCTCCATAATTGCAAACAAAGACATGGATGGATAGAGCACTACAATATTAACAAAACATCCTTACTGATCATCCTCAAAAGAGGCACGTATCACTAGGAAACAACATGAACATATGGCCATATGAAATAAACAGCTCAAGGACTTAGTGAAAAAGCTAAGTCCCTGAAATCAGAATTACCAAGTGCCTCACTTTGCAAGCTCGTGCTAGTCACCACACACATCACAAAAATACATGGGTTGCACCTCTGGAAAGATGACAAAACCCTTAACAAAACATATGTAGAGCTCATGGGCATATTATGCACACAATAATCATGGCAAAAATGACAAATATCTAAATGGAGCAGCAGATCCTACAATTATCTCAAGTAGCCCTCTTCTAACAGCATTTCGGGCATCAAGATGAACTCAAATGAAAATGATGCAATGGAATTAAATGATGTACTCTATGAGATGAACATTTTGATATGATATATGCCAAAAACGGAGTTACGGACACGGAGATACGACAAGATGAACAGGAGCATATGAGCTAGGGTTTCGGGCAAAAAGTCAACCGTCTCAGATCCGGATCTGGATCGGGCACGCAATCCGAGGTTCGTCGCCGGGGCTTCGCCGGAGTTACTATAGCAGACGAAGAACTTGCAGGAGAGGAGGAGGCCGGCCGGAGTCGTGGTCGTCGGAGGGCGGCGACCGGAGTCGGGGACGGCGTCGGCGGGCTCGGGCGGCGGGAGACGGCAGCAGCGGCGCGGGGCGGCGCGCAGGGCGCCGGTGACGAGGTCCTCCGGAGCTCGGGAGCTCCTCTCCCTAGAGCTTGGCGCGGAGGGGCGGCGGGGTCGGGCTGGAGCGGCAAAGGGGAACGGGCCCCGCGGGCCTGACGCAGGCCCCGCGGGCCGGCGGCGGCGGGAGGCGGTGAAGTGGGCACGGCACCACGTGGCTCCGCGGGATTGGCCCAAGCGGATCGCGCGGACAATGTCCGGCCCGGCGGACTATGTCCGGCGCGGCGGAGTCGAGTTGGATCTAGGGTTTTTAGGGGGGGGGTCCGAGATTTTCGAGGGGAGACCTTTATATAGGCATAGAGGGAGCTAGGAGAGTCCAAATGAGGTGCAGTGTTCGGCCACGCGATCGTGGTCGAACGCTCTAGATGATGGAGAGGGTTTAGGTGGGTTTTGGGCCAAATTGGAGGGGTGTTGGGCTGCAACACACACGAGGCCTTTTCGGTCCCTTGGTTAACCGTTGGAGTATCAAACGAAGTCCAAATGATACGAAACTTACAGGCGGTCTACCGGTAGTAAACCAAGGCCGCTTGGCAAGTCTCAGTCCAATCCGGAAATTTTTAATTCCCACACACGAAAGAAAGGTAGAAATGAACACCGGAGGAGAACGAAGCGTCGGAATGCAAAACGGACAACGGGGAAAATGCTCGAATGCATGATACGAACACGTACGCAAATGCAATGCACATGATGACATGATATGAGATGCATGACAACGACAACAACACATGGAGACAAAGACCCGAACCCGAGAAAATAAAATAACTTAACGCTGGAAACGGCAAGAGTTGGAGTACAAATTGGGAAAGTTACATCCGGGGTGTTACAACCAGCCCCTAGGTGGGCTGGGGCGCCTCCCACCAAGGCCCAAGGTGCCCTCAAGAGGAGAGGGGGCAAACCCTAGGGGCAGATGGGCCCTAAGGCCCACCCTAGGTGTGCCCCCCTCTCTCTCCCCCTTGGCCGCCACCCAGATGGGATCTGGGGGCTGCCGCCACCCCTATGGAGGGAACCCTAGGTGGGGGCGCAGCCCCTCTCCTCCCCCTATATATAGTGGATGTTTTGGGCTGCCCAACAGATGAGTCTCTCTCTCCCAAAGGCGCAGCCCTACCTCTCTCTCGTAGTGCTTGGCGAAACCCTGCAGGAGTACCGCGCTCCTCCACCACCACCACGCCGTCGTGCTGCTGCTAGACGGAGTCTTTCCCAACCTCTCCCTCTCTCCTTGCTGGATCAAGGCATGGGAGATGTCACCCGGCTGGACGTGTGTTGAACGCGGAGGCGCCGTTTGTAACGCCCTGGTAGTTAAGCTACAGTAATCTCTCACTAATGATGCCACGTCACCACGTTTACTGTTGTTAGACTCTCGTTGATTAACAGTTCAAATTCAAATTTAAAATAAAGGCAAACAACAAAAGTTTTCAAACATTAAAACTAAAATGTTCTATATGTGCCAAATATTTCATAAATAATTATGGTGGAGAATCCACATTTTTATAAAGTATTTAAGTGCACGGAAATAAATAAAACAGTAGCAGAAACAAATAATTAAATGCCTTTACTAATTAATAAATTATCAAACTAAATTATTTGGGGACTAGACATTTTGTGACAGTGGACTAAACTGAAATACTAAATTAGATGCTAAGTATATATTTTACAGAAACTAAAATAAAAGGTAACTAAAATAAAACAGGAAAGAATAAATTAAAAGACAAGAACAAAATAGAAAACAAAAGAAAG